>NC_081410.1:465434406-465736906 GCF_030272615.1 Cryptomeria japonica | reverse complement strand
GATAGTTGGAGAGCACAGAAAGGCACTTCCATGGTCAGCAAAAGAAGAGAATATTTCCTTCCTTGCCTTTCTCATGTGGAGGGTTCACATTTGAGAGAAAAACATTCAATGTGGCACATGACTTTTTGACAGTTTTTATCTTTGGTGATGAGGGTCTCTGGCAATATGATCCAATCAGTGTAGTTCAAGTAGGGCTTAAGAAAAATGGGAACTCTTTATCATTATGTCAACATGAAAGTAAACCATTGCTAGAAAAGCTTAGAAACATGGACTCTTGGGATGAGGTAAAAAAAGAGATGCATAAAATTCTGGCTGACAATAACATTTCAATAGGAGAAATGTCATCACAAATTATGGCATTGCACATACAGAGGACAATAGAGGAGGGCATCCAAAATAGGAGGTCCTACAATTTCTACCAAAAATATGCTAATCCATCTAAAAAATCTATTCCCAAAATAATTCTGCAAGAATGTAAAGACAGTTATTGGACTCAAACCAAAATAAATGATTTTTGGACTATGAGGAAGAATCTCGGTGAACCAAAGACCAGTGCAAAATTTGAGTCCATCGACGAGGGTGGAAAGTTTAGCAAATTGTGGAATATGGAGCATCCCACAACAACATATGACAGGAGTGAAGATGAAAATGAGTATGAGGTTGAGCCCACTCCAACAACTACTATAGTCCCTAAAATATTAGGTGGAGTCAATGAATCCATGAAAGAAAAATATAGCAAAGAGGCAAACATTGTTGAAAAAATAGGTTTTGAAGGTGGTGGTCTAGGTCCTAGAAGAGAAGGCATTTGGTATCCACTTGAGGTACAACTTCCATCAGATTGAAAATCAAAAGCTCTTGTTAAACTAGTCATTGGACTTAATTCTTCAGATTCATCACGGAAAGGTACTACTCATTACCCTCAAGGTCCACCTGCATTTGTTTCAGGTTCAAATTCACAACCACCACAACATCATGGTATTCCCATTGGTGGTGAATCAAGTGCCACTGCCATTAGTAGGGAATCCAGGGATAGTATTCCTATTAGTGTTCTTTCAAGTGCCACTGCGATTTGTGGGGTTGGCATGGGTACTACTATTGATGCTAGTTGTCTTGGTGTTAGACAAATGCAACAAAAAAAATCTCTCACAAGAGACCACTAGTGGTAGATACTCATACTATTCAGAATCTTATATCAAGTGCCACTGACACTACAAATCTATCATTTGTAGCTTCAAAATAGACCCCTCAAAAGACTATAAAAACTACACATGAAAGTGACAGTGGGATAGGATCAAGAGTTGTTGTTGGTAATCCTCATAATGCATTAGTTAAAACCACATGCATAGGTAGAACTGGAGCCTCTTCTATGTCACCTTTCAAACATTCAATTGCTTCAGCAAGCCCAGATTTTCAATTTTGTGATTACTATGAAAAATATGAACATACAACAAATGAAAATAAAGAAAAAAAGAGAGCATTGCATAGGGTTGCCCTAACTAAAGTTTTAGACAAACAACTTGCAAGGAATAGGGTATTTACAACATATGACCCACACAAAGTTATGATGGAGTTCATGGTTGTTATGGCCCCAACTGAAGATAAAAATCCACCACATAGTCAGATAGATCCCTCTGAATTTCAAGTTAGCACCCTCCAAATGGATTTTTCTAAAGTACATAATGTGGATAAAATTAGTGTGTCAAAAAGGACTAACGAAGTGGTCTACACTTCACTGCTAAAGGTGGAGAGAGAAAAAAATTAACTAGAGAAACAAATAGAAAAGTTACAGGCAGACCTGGCAAATGAAAAATCAAAGAGGAAAGTAGTATATAACAAGTGCAATGATTTACAGAAAAGGATAAAAAATTTGGGCTATGCAGTATAAATTGCAGAGCAGGAAAAGATGGATGCAGAATTGAAGGACCTGAGTGAAAAACTGTCTAAAAGCAGTAAAAAAATTGATGAGGAAAGAGCCAGTTTTCAAAAATTATACAAAATTTATGAGTCTGGTGTTGTCGAAATAAGAAAAATACAGGACCTATTGGATCATGAGAAGGAAAAAGCAAAACATTTGGAAGAGGAAGTAGAGGAAGAAAGAAAAAAATGTGCACAAATGAAAGAAGACCCGCACAATGCAAATGATAAATTTAAAACTTCAGAGGATAGATTGAAAGATAATATGAAAAATATAACGAAGTATATACAAGAAAACATTTGGGGGCAAATAATGCAGAGGAGTGACAAGTTGTGTCAATGGTTTGAATTGAATGAAAGTCTGAATTTAATTTATATGAAAATCAAAGGGCACATTGAGAAGAGCATACATGTTTACTCTAAAGAGGATATGGCAAAACAAATTTTGCAAGTAGTCTACAGTGCCAATGACAGCTATTTGGCATCCAAGGGAATTAACAACCGCATTGATGCCACAGTTAAGACATCACCTATCCATCAAAAATGCCAGAAACTAAGGGAAATATTAGAAGTTATGGATAAATGTGGCAAAAATATATTGAAGCTACAATAAAAGACAACTACTTTGATTAAATAGTTTGCCTAAGACCGTTGAACCATCAAATAAATTCATTGGAAAAAAAGCTTACAAAAAAAACATTGAGATAAAAATGAAGTTTGATGTAGACTTGCTTCCTAAGAACACAACTCCCCAAAGCTTTCTGGAATTCATCCAACCATTTACAACTCTGAATGTGGTATTGGGTGAAACAATGATGTCAAGTCACTCTTCTAAATATGGATTGTTGACAAAGTTGTAGTTGACTTTTCATAGTTTAAAGAATATTGACCTTCCATCAGATGAAGAGTGGAGCACCCTACAAAAAATGGCATAGAAATCTTAAGAATCATAGTATGTATTGCACAATTTTATGCTTTTACTCTTAATTTCAAGGTTTTATGTTTTTTCTGTTTGGATTTTGGTATTGTTGGAAATGACTCTATTTTATGAACAAGAAAAAACGAACACTCGCTATTGCTAATCCAACCTATGAATCTATGATGCATAGTGCAAACCTTCAGCCTGTAAATTTGTATTCTCAATTTCTCCCAAATTTTAACATTTATGCTTTACTCTATTTTCGATTACTAGGTTTTGGACACTATTGTTATCTATATTTAATTTTTCATGGATTGAATTAATATATAATTTTGAACTCTGGTTTTTGAACAAGAGACATCAGACATGTAACAGTTGTTAAATTGCTAATCCAGCCTGTGATGGCCATGTAAATTTGTGCTGAGTTTGTGATTTTGATGTTGAGTCTTCACATGTTGCAAATCGACCTGAAGTTATTGTTGCTCCCTTGTTTCTATAAAAGGGAATTCAGGGTCATTTGCAAAGGGTTCTAAAACTTTGTATTGACTTTTGTATGGAGAATCACACAGAGTGGTGTATTGAATGAATTGTATCATATGGTTATATTTTGAAAGAATTAATGAAAATCTAAGTTCTCAACATGTCTAAATAAACATCTCTGTATAAATAAACACATTATGGTCTTTTATTATGCTATTTTAAATCTGGAAATAGAAAGTTGAAAAATACAATTACAAATCAATATTAAATTCTAATTGCAAAAAGTTGATAGAATCGTAAAATATCATCAAGTTATCAACCATAATAATATGATTTTGTAATATGAATGATGAGATACAGTAATAAGATTAATAAATACCAATATTTTACAGTTGCCATTCATCCTCATCAAATCTAGAGCTTTCTTGATTCTTGTCTGTGTTTTCTTCACTCTGAGTCTACATACCTTCGTTGAACTACATCTCAATACTACCAGTAGGTCCAGTACATGAGTCAATAGTCCCACTGTCAGTTTGGTTTGAAGTGTTTCCCAAACCTCTTCTTTCACATTTGGACCTCCAGATTTGCAGTGCCCTATCATAAGGAAAAGTGTGGACATCACACCTAGATGTATAGAGCCTCAAACAATTTTCCAATTTTTTGTCTAGTTTGTTTCTTAGCTTTGATTTTAGGAACCCCAAAGCATTGATAACTCTCTCATCTTCCATCGAACCCAATATCATGGTAAGAAATAAATCAACAAGCTTCAAATATTCTGGAATTGAATCACTCAATGCTGGGTTCTCAGCTATATATTTCCAAAGCCTTGTTATTTGTCATGCCCAAACTTTTGGGCACAAACGGAATAATTTTTTTTTTTAAATACTTAACTTAGAACGACTTACTTAATTAAAGTGATGCAAATCTAGTTGACCCTAACTATATTTTGAGTGAATCAAACCATTAATTTAATTTGGTGATAAAATTAACTAAGTTATAAGCGAGCTAATATTTCTCTAGAAGAGTTATCACCAATGTTTTATTAATAAAGGAATTAGACTCCCTTGGCAATTAATCGCAAACTTAATATATAATCTCTAAAATTATTTGTCCAATAATCTCTTATAGTTCTTTAATTGTCTAGGGTCTCAATAAATTGTCCTAGTTATTAAGTTTAACAACCCTATTAAATAAAATCCCCATAAATTAAAATACTTTATAATTTAGACTTAAATGGGCCACTTGCCCCTATAAATATCATTGTGTTTATATATATATATATTTTATAAGAATCTATTCTACCTAAGAGTTTAAAATCTTCTTATTACAATGCTTCTACATTTATTTTCTAATTTAACATGCTTAACTCAGTTCTACCACTATCTAATTTGTGTTTCAAATATTCATAGAAGTTAAATTTCTTATATATATATATATTTATATTTATATTGATAAATAAATATATATATATATATATATATATATATATATATACATATAGACTTACCTATAATTTCATATACAAATGCTCATGAATATATATTCTAAAGAGGATGGGAGGGGGGTTTTATTTCACTTTAAATATTAACCCTTTTTAAAAACATTCCCACACAATTCTTTTTTTTGAAATATAACCAAGTGAATTTGCCCTAACCCGAAATTAGGGTTAGGGCATGTGTTTTTTTTTTTAAACATACATGTGTTTTGTTTTTTTTTGTTATGTGTGGGCTGTGTGTGTGTGTGAGTTCTATTTTATTTTGTGTGTGTGTGCAGGTGAAGGAGTGGCGGCGGCCATGGGAGGGGCGCTTTTTTTTTCTTTACCTTTTCCCCACGGCGGCGCGCACAGGGCTGAGCCGGGGTTTGTTTTTTTCTTTACTTGTTTTTTTTTGCTTTGGCGGAGGAGGAAGGGGGCGGAGCGGAGCAAATAGAGGAAGGCGGTGCGGGGGTGCCGCAGGCTACGGACAACGCCGCCCACGACTGCGGCTCCCGCAGTCTGTGGACGTCGCCGCCCACAGCTGCGGGTTCCGCAGCCTGTGGATGGCACTGCCCACAGCTGCGGGTTCCGCAGCCTGTGGATGGCGCTGCCCACAGCTGCGGCTCCCTGCAGTCTGTGGATGTCGCCGCCCACAGCTGCGGGTTCCACAGCTTGTGGATGGCGCTGCCCACAGCTACGGGTTCTGCAGCCTGTGGATGGCGCTGCCCACAGCTGCGGCTCCCTACAGTCTGTGGACGTCGCTGCCCACAGCTGCAGGCTCCCACAGACTGTGGGCGTCGCCGCCCAAGGCTGCGGCCCCCATTCTGTTGCCAATATTTTTTTTTAAAAGCCTCCTTTTTTTTTGTTAAATTAACATGCGAAAATACTTTTGTTTTTAATTTTATTTCTCTCTCTCTCTCTCTATATATATATATATATAAATATAAGGGTAAGAGGTATATATAGTTTTATTGTGAAATATGCAGATTTTTCACATATAAAGAATGACTTATATATATATATATATATATTGAATGACTTTTATATATATATATATATATTTGTATATTACCCTTTTATAACTCATTTGGGCAAGCTTGGGGGTTTATTATTCTTGTATATCTTCTAAATGCATGCAAGAATTTACTAATGCTTATTGCAGATTGAATAATGGGAAAAAAAATATTCTTTTATTTTCTAAATAAGGTTGAAGTAACATATATTGAATATTCTATTTTTTTAAAGTTTGAAGACAACATTCTGCAACTAACATTTACAATGCATCCTAACAACACTTAATGTGTATATTCTTTTTTTTTTATAACAAAATAAACTAAAGACTAAATGCTAATTTTTTTTTTTGAAAAGAAATAGGCTACTATAATAAGTTTCACTTTCTGCATTAAATGGGAAAATAAATGACAGATTTATTTATTTTGCAGCAGCATAAATAACAAAATAATCATGTAGTAATAAACTAAATTTTATTTTCAGAATACACAAAAATGCATCTACTTCATTTTTTTGTAAAACATGAAGATTTAAATACAAGCCAATACTTTTCTCCTTTCTTTTTGCAAAACTAACCAAGTAGGAAAAATATATATTTCTTTAGCAAAGGTAGATACAAAGTAAATATGAATACAAATGGGTTTGAAAACCCAACAATATTTTTCTTTTCATGGTAATATGAATAAAATAACTACACTTCTTTTCTTGAAAATAAATACAACATAGCTCACATTCCTTTTTTTTTATACAAGCTACAACATTGAATACATTTTTTTTTTTTTTTTTTTTTTTTCCTTCAACACTTTTCTGCAACACAAAACAACAACAAGCTCTTTATTCTTTCTTTTCCCCATCCCAAGCAACCTGCAATAAAACACAACTTGACCATGGAGAGCTCACCTCCCAGCCTAGGCTTACTAGAAGCCACCCCCGAGCTTGGAGAACCAAGCACTAGACGGGTTACAAACAAGCAAACAAGACAACAAATAGGGCAAACACTCAACATACATCTTCCCATCCCAAGCTACACTTTCACCACATTTGTGATGATCCTTCCATGGGTGGAAGTGGACCAAGTACCATTGGGGAGATTGCAAGCCAAAAATTACAACTCAAGCCACCTCATGACAATACAAGATACAACAAAGATACATCTCCATACCTTATGCCCCCCAAAGGCTCAAGGCCATATTTTCTCCCCTTATGACCCCCAAATGCATACACAAGGCTATGCAGCAAGGGTCACAAAGGACACCCTTGAGATCACTCTCCTTAAGGAGAGCCTCTCACCCAAGGCTGTCATACTTCTTCCACCCCAAGACCATCCTACTCCCCCAAGAGTAGGAGATCTTGGACACTCCCAAAACAAGAACACATAAACAAAACATAGAAATGAAAAATTACATTTTTTTTTTTTCAACAACAATTTACATAAACACATCTCTTTCAACAAGCATTTCTTTCCTTCAACAAAACAACATAAACAACACAAATAAGAGGAAACAAAACCAACCTTATTCTGCCAATAGGTATGTTAGATTTAGTTGGGGATGAGCTGCCTAAATCCACACAAACTTTCCACCAACCTTTCCCCCAAAAATTCTATTCTACCACTAATTTTCAAAACAAGTGCATAATCTCCAAAAAATGGAGAGTGGGTGATTACTCACTAAGTCCCTAATCCTTGCCTAAGAAGGCCTCTCACACACTTCCCAACCCCTTGGATGAGGTGAGAGTTCCCATTGGTTGCTCTTCCCAACCTCTTACACATTACTAAAACTAGAAAGGGAAAAGGTGAGAGAAGATGGGGAGGAGAGTTTGACATCAAAAGGGAAGGTTGTCTATCCTAGGAGGAACCTTCTAAGTTGAATTTTCGCTCACCTTAGAAAAACCACTTTTTGAGGTGACTAAACAATCACATGGGAGTAGTTACATGTTTCAAAATACCCCTAACCCATAGGTATACCCTTTGGACCTTTGGAAAAGCCCTAAAACTGACCCTAGTAGTCCTTTTAACCCCTTAGAAACCCAACTGAAGTTTACCTACGGGTCAAACCTGAGTTGAACACTCCCAAGACTCCCTACCCAAGGCAAATTTGGGACCACACTCATGTGTTTGAATGGCTTTGGTAGAAGCAAAACTCCCTCCAAGAGACAAGTTAAAATCAATGACACTAATCAGCACGTGTCAAGTGACACAATAAAATACAATATAAAAATCACACATGGAATTTGTCTCTTGTAGAATTACACATATACATAAAAATTAATTTTAACACTCAAGCATCATACACTTCACAAATAAAATACATTACAAACGGGGTGTTATCTCTCCAAATAGACAACCCCTGGCTTAACAAACGTACATTGGTCTAGGTTTGGTTCTCCATATAAATTCCATGGTCACATGGATAATTTTCCTGCGCATCTCAATTAACACATTAGTAATTCCAAATAATCACAATTATACATAATTAAATACATGGATTTCATTGCACATCAAACACTCATACATTTGGCAACAATAATTCAATTTGTCATTCATTCAAATTCAATTTCACATAAGCAATTAACATAATTCTCAAAATTGAACCATTCATAAAATAAGCATCATCTTTCTATCATCAAAATGAAGTCCTGCAATTCCAATAATGACATTCACCATTTCAAAGTAATTCTATTCTAGCAACATATATAGTTTCATAATCATCATGCATAAAATAAAAACATCAACATATGTCAATGTGATCCAAATCATGGAATCATGTAAGTTCTAAATCCATAAAGCATAAAATAAAGCATCCATAATAGTCTCAATATGCAAATAACTGAAAATGTCCAACTGAGTCGGGGTAGGGCCTCACATTATTGACCCCTCTTCATGGGGGTTATCCATTGTGCCATATTGTTCCCTCATAGTGTATGCAAAATGAGATGATTTCTCTTTAAGATGAGTTTTGTCTAATATTCCATTTATAGTTACTCGATTCAATTCTTTGGATATGCAAAAATGTTTTATCAAAGTCAATAGCTTACTTCCAAAATCAGCTACACTGTTGAGGCTCCAATATTGAGGAAACACAATAGAAATGACTTTGAGTAGGTTGTCAGGAGGGAAACTACTTCTAATTTGTGAGGAAAGATCATAGGCAATTTTCTTCATAGAAGTAGTTATAGACTCAACAATCTTGTCAAAATCTTCCCTTATAACTCTTGCAAGGTTCTTCATGGGGCACTTTCCTGGTTCCTTGGGGTTGACCGTGGCATAGA
Source organism: Cryptomeria japonica (assembly GCF_030272615.1). Taxonomy (NCBI): domain Eukaryota; kingdom Viridiplantae; phylum Streptophyta; class Pinopsida; order Cupressales; family Cupressaceae; genus Cryptomeria; species Cryptomeria japonica. The sequence continues at coordinate 465,727,838 of NC_081410.1, read as the reverse complement.
AATGCATTGGTATCTCAACTCCCTGTACATTGGCACATACCTCCCCATTTGCACTGATTTTAAAAAAATTATCAGGATTGTTCAAATCTGTGAGTGTCCGCCACTTTACAAATTTTTCATCAGATAGTGTTGGTTGATTTTGATAGAGATTGTCGACGGTCATGCATGTCATCTTACACAAAGTAGAATATTCTGCAATATACAGAGCTCTTTTTTTGGGCAACCTTCATAATATTCCTCATTTCATCTAGCATGGGCAGAAGAGTTGCTAAAGTTAAGAGTGTCTCTAGATTACTTAACCTCCGAGGAAGGTCAGGAAATTTCGGTTACTTTGATTCGTCATGAGTTGTGTGAAATAGTCCAATCAAGGATGGATATTTTGAAAAAACTCGATGCGCTGGACCATCCAAAGAGATCCATCTGGTATCATTATCCTTGAGAAGCTTGTTCCCATCAGTTATTCCATCAGTAAAGTGTCAAAATTCCATAAATCGCTTGGGACTTCAACAAAAGTGTGAGTAGAGCTCTCTGATTAAAATTTTAATTTTTTTTACCAAAGCATACTTGCTCACAATTCCAAAAGCTAGATTCATTTTGTGAGCCATGCAGTGAATTACAGTAATGTACGGTGCAAATGAAGTTTCAATATTTGTACAAAGACCATTCTTGTGACCTTGCATTACTGAAGCTCCATCTGCTGCAACACACACCAATTTTTTGGCAACTGTCATGTCATCCATACCTCCATATTCAATTAAACTTCTCTTTACTAGTTGAAATAAATTTTTTGCTATCGCACTCTCCTTCATTTTAGCAACAGATAGTAGATGAGGTTGGCGGGCATGATTTTGTATAGTATAAACATGCATTTATATCCATGAAGTAATGTCTACTGCCATAACTTTGTCTAAAGAAAATACAATAAAGTTTGACTCTCTTATTTTTTCCTTTTCATCTTCTTTTTCAACCTCAGCAAGACAACTTGCCCATTCCCATCCACTATTTATTGGCTAGTGTCTATTAGGATAGTTAGGAACTTTCAAAAAGTGTAGTAAACCACTAATTGATGGGAAAACTGTCATAGCACACCCTTTGCTCAAAATATAAAAAAACAACGCTTAACTGAACAACTTTTCCCAATTGTTCTATTTGCATTGCTTTTCCAAAACTAGCTTCAATAGAACCTTTAACTTCAGCAGGCTTCGTCTGTATTTTCTCATGAAAATAATACTCTTTGGCATTCCTCACATGCTTACATTCCTCTTTTATTTTCCATCTTATCACTGATTTTTCAACTCCGTCTATCATTTATTTTTCATAAACTTTACCCATATACTTTTCTATGGTGTCAAATTTTAGCTACAACCTAATTTCCTTATTATGTTTCCAAGTGCAAATCTTACAACTGCATTCTATTGGAGGCTTGCCTTCAATTGGATTCTCTATTGGTTCAATGAATAGATACTTTGATTCCTAATTAATTTGAAAATTCCTCACTGATATATCCCACTCCCAATCTTTTTTTAATTGTGGTTGATCCTTTTTTGATCTGGCTTTTTTTTTCCCCTTCCATGCATTATCATCAATGACATTATCACCCAAGTCTATTATATCATTCCGTCTAACTTGGGCATCTACCAGATAATATTCTTCAAGATCATCCTGATCCGAGATATTAGGTTTGCCGCCATCTTCAACATGTAGTGTAGGTTGTGAATTTTGTACTTGTACTTGTGATGATGTACCTTCCTAATTTTCACCACAATCTTTTCCAAAGCCAAAGTATGAAGACAACATTCTTCTTTTTGTTGGCCTCTCATGGCCTTCCCTACATTCAGGTTTCCTACCCTTCTTCCTATTCAACATCTCCAATGAAATAAAGGCTGCCTAAAAAATATGAATTTGTTGAAGAAACAATAATAGACTCTAATGTATAATATATGTTTCATTGGCCCTATGACCTACAATCAAGATGTCTGAGGTCTGAATCTCCCAAGTGACCACTTGGCACTAATGGGTCCCCACTGAATAAGAATGAACTCAATAGTGTAAACAAATATAGATAAATTCAAAATAATATTATAACACTTAAAAAATATGATCGCTCACCTTTAGGTCACTAGCAGTCACCAATGCAGTCAACAACAATGATTTTTCTTGGTCTGAAACTTTGCTATTGATCAGAACTCAAAGCCTAAAATCCACCAGATTGTGTAGAGATAGATCTAATCTTTGAATGTATTTATACCAATCCTTATATGGTGAATTCTATGGGAATTTTATATGGTATACAAATATTTGGCGAATCCCGCGTAACTATAACATGACTTATGTAATTTTCAAGGCAATTATGGGTCATCCAAATAATTGGAAAATACAATATAGTTGGTGAAAGTTGGGGTGAATGGAGACACGCATCGGCAAAATTCCAGGAGAATTGGGTCCTCCTGGATAACAAATATTCATATGGCTATAGGCGAATTATGGTCATCTATTAAGGCAACCTCAGAGAGTGTAGGCGAAAAAATTAAATTTACCATGTGTCCATCGTATATTGTATTGGCGAAATCCTTGCATAGAAACATTTAATTACATAAAACATATGGTGATTAGGCCATTAATTTGACAGAATTTGATAATGTTCTAGCAACATGGCCACCCCCAGTTGGTATAAAATATTCACCACTAAAGTAATCTTTGCCTTCATCAGTGTTATGCTTACCATCAAAAGAAATAGAACCTCTCCCATGGATTACATAGGCTTTGTCATCACCAAATTTGACTATTCCACCATCACACTTTTCTATACTTACAAACTTGCTTTTTTCACTGGTCATATGATGTGAACAACCGCTGTCAATCACCCATTCACCCTTTTCATCTACCTTTGCAGCCAAAGATTTCTCCTCAACTAAATAACTAGTGGAATCAATGGGCATAGGTCTATCTTCTTTAATGACAATGAACACAACTTCATCTCCTTTTGATTCATCATCTGTAACACCTTCATCTGTAGCATAATAATAGTTCTTCTAGTTCCTAAACTTTTGGTTAGATTTATAAGGCTTATCATACTTTTCATGCTTCTCATATCTATCATTCCTATCAAACTTATCAAAATTATCAGGTCTATTATACTTAGCCATTCTCTTTGGGCATCTAGAAGAAAAATGTCATTTATTATTACAAGAGAAACATTTCAAGGGCAAATTTCCATCATACTTATTGACACCTTTAGGCAATCTTTGAGCAATCAATGCTTCAAGCTCATAAAGCTCTCTTTCTTTCTCAGCTATCTCTCTCCTTTCTCTTTCATTTCTGGATATCCTGTACTCATCAAGATCATATCGCTGCTTACTAGACACAAATGTTGATGCATTGAATGTTATCTCAAAATTTCCATGTGATTCTCCAAATTCACTCAGCTCAAATGCAGCAAGTTTTCCAACCAATACATCTCTTGTTACTGTAGTTACACTCCGGATCTCATCAATAGCGGGAACCTTATGTTTATAAGCAAGAGGCAAAGATCTCAACACCTTAGCAACAATCTCATCTTCTTCAATATTTCCACCAGCAGATCTGATACCAAGGACAAGCTCATTCACCTTAGCCATGTATGAATGTATGTTCTCATCATCTCCCATCTTCAATGTCTAATACATTCCTTTTAAACTCTACAACTTAGCAAATTTCACTTGACTATCACCTTCATACAAGATTTCAAGCTTCTCCCAGATCTCATGTACAGTTTGAAGTTCCATTAAATTTGTCATTTTAGAATCAGTCAGGGCACTAAGCAATTCTTCCTTCGCTCTGATGTTATATTCAACTTCCTTAACCTCATTAGGAGTGGATGGTCCATTTTGAGGAACAACATAGGCATTCTTGGTAATCTTCCAATAATCTTCTCCAAGACATTTCAAATGCACCTCCATACGTCTCTTCCAAAGAGTTTAGTTGCTTCCATCAAACCTCAGACTGTCCTTACTGAAAAGAATACCTTGAGCTACCATCCGGAATCTCCTCAAGCAATTAAGCTTCTACCAGAGGATTTAGCTTTGATACCAATTGTTAGAAACAATCAAGAAGGAAGACTGAGAGGGAGGGGGTGAATCTGTATTCACCAAATCTCAATAGATTAAACTTCAAAACATAAACTAATAATCTGCAGTAAAAGATAGGTAAGAAAATTAAAAGCACAACACACAACACCAATATTTTGACGTGGAAAACTCGGTTAAGTGAAAAACCATGGTGGGAACCTACCCATAGTAAGATGATACTCTGCAGTAGTCTGTGACAATATTACAATGGGGATTGCACATGCATTCTGGCACACTGCCTAGAGCTCATTTCTCAAAAGATATATGCCTAGAAGGTTACAACCTTTAGGGAAGTCTCACTGACTTACAATATGCTTTAGACTACAATCCGGAAGGAATGAGCTGCAATGATAGCATCTACAAATGCTTGATGACACTTTCAGTTAAGCATAGTTGTCTTCTCTGCAACACCAAACACACCTCAACACTTTGCTGAATGATATATCCTTGTTCGCACATTCATCTCTCTCTGATAATGTAGACACAATACCGACACCCTCTATTACATAAGCATGTCACCTAGATATATACAATTCATCAACCTTGATAACAAGGTCAGCTAAACCCTCAAACCTCAACTCACAATTATGAAAATTACATTGAATGATACAAAGATCGACCATTAGACCAATATTATGATTTACATTACATAGCATAGACCTAATTCAAAATCCCAAATTATTACATCCACCAGAAGTCCTGTCAAGATCATCCGCAACACACTATACTACCATAAATACCGCATAACATGCAAATAATCACTGGTTCATATAAATCACCAAAATCTCACATAATGATCAATGTGGATTGCCAAAAAAAAATAGAACATGACTAGGAAACATCAACAAGCACATTGGAATCATCCAAAGCAGTTGCACCAACTCCTCTTTTCAAATCTTCACCGGTCAACGTCTCAAAGCTCAAGAACCCAACCAATCAACAACTGTCACGAAGAAAGATAACTTGCGGAGCACCAAATCAAAACCATCTGAAATGAAGAGACACAAGATCATCCCAGACAATAATCCAAATTCTCAACACAGGATCTGATCACATCGAAATATACCAGAGGGAATACCGGTTTCTGCAAAACAGTGATCAACAACAACAAAACTATAAAACTAGACCAAAAACTCTTCCCAAACTCATTGGAATAACTCATAGGAATATGTTGACATCAGTGAAAACAACATATCCTAGTAGCAGCAATGAACATTTAAATCTAACAGTCTCCCCAATAATCCAACAAGATGTCCCACCATGGCTTGAAATTGGTCCACGTTTAAATTGGTAGGCAAAAAAGTTTCTTTCAAAGTCTTGTCTAGGATAGCCTTATGCAAAGGTGATATGCACAATAATTCAAGGATAGATATGAGGGTTGGTGTCTTACCCAATTTATGAACAATGCCATATTTATTTGTTGATGTAGTTTTGGACATGATGCCTTGTAAAGTGACTTTACCCTAGCGAGTGGTAACATTACATTCAAGGGTTTTATCCTTAATGGTTATGATCGACACATGATGGTCCACTTCATAAATATGGTTCACTGAGTACTCATAATATGCATTAGTATAATTAGCATTATTATTGGCATAATTTTTAGGAGCTTTTCCTTTCTAATATTTTGAAAATGGATCCTTAAACATTGTCTGTTTTTCATTGGATGAGTGACCTTCAACTTTGATTGTTCCATTGTCATGAAGATCTTGAATAAGATTTTTCAACTTGTGACAATTACTAGCATTATGCCCTTTTCTCTTATGATATTCACAATATTCATTGTTGTTCCACCATGATGGTTTCACTCTTGGTTCAAGTGGTCAATTATCAAGTATTGTAATGATCTTTCTAGCAATGAGCTTCTTCAATGTTGATTCAAGTGGCTCTCCCAAAGCATATATTTCCTTTGTGTTTTAGGTCTTGGTGCCCTTTGGGTATTAACTTGATTGTTAGATGAAATAGCTCTAGGAAAATTTACCATAGGTTTTATCACATTCACATCTACAACCCCATCATTCACCATGTTCTTATTTTTGCTCCAAAAATAGGGTTTTTAAAAAAAATTTAAATCATCTTTTCTTTTCTTAAAGATTTTAATATTTCCTTGCTCAAGAAAAAAATTCTCAATGGATAAACCCTTTTCAACAACTTCTTAAAATGTGGACAAACATAGCTTGCAAAGGTCATATTCAATTCCCCGATTTAAATTATGCATAAACATTTCAACCATTTATTTTTGTGAGATGTGACAAGGGCAACAACTAGGCCAAACTTATTCCTCATTTCATTGTTTAATAGTGCACAAAATTGTTACGAAAACTTCACACTCAATATTGTAAGAGAAATATTGATTAAAATCTTTAGCCAAATCACCTCATGAACTAATCCCATATGGTAATTATGAAAACCATTTCATGGCTTGTCCACCCAAACTTTGCAGAAAAAGATGCATAAGTAGGAATCTTCGTGAGCCACTTCTATGAAAGCCATGAAAATTATCTAATTTGTTCCTTAGGATCACCTTTTCCTTTGTACTTGTCAAATTTAGGTACAACAAAATGTGGGGGAAAAGGTGGCATGGATATGCTCCTATCAAAAGGACAAGAACAAATATCTTGAATTGTGTAGTTCTTGATGAGAGTTTGCATGCTATCCATTTGTTGTTGTAATTCTCTTATTTGTTGTTGCAAGTCACCACTAGGCAGTATTTTATTCCTTTGAGGAACCCCTATTCTTGATCCATCAGGAGGAGGAGGAGGTACATATGGAATATATTGATCATGTGTGTCATCAGGAGGTGGTGGATGAGGTATGTAATTGTTGTATGGACACATTGGAATGCAATTTTGATATTGGGTATTAAGTCTTGGAGGAGTGTAATCATTATGAGAATGAGCATAATTGGTATTGTAAACATGTTCTTGGATATGTTCATAAACTCTAACACAAGGTTGTCCAATACGTTTAATATCATGAATATAACCTTTGTTATCATCATGTTGTTGAGTATATGTATGGGTATTCCTTTAGCCATGAAGATCATTAGCACGAGGTTGTTCATGGTTATGCTTGATATATGTCAAACAAGCACATGTATGGATAGGCATATCTAGTTTTTGCAAAAGTGATGACATTGACTCAAGCACAGGGATGTGCTCATATCCATGTCCACCATTACTTCCATTAGGATGGTTTGGGTCTTCCTCAAAAAGTTGTGATAAATCAAAATCATAAGGTAATTTAACACCATCTTGAGGTACACATGTATAAATAACGTTGGTGATATTTTCTCAAAACTGCATCAAGCATTTTGTTGAATCTAGCATTGGACATATGATCTTGAAGTTTGCTGATGTTAAGGACTCATTATCAAAATTGGTATATTGTTGTGGGTCTTGAAAGATTTGGTGTTATAAAATTCATGTTCATCATAAGAATATGTATCCATATCTTGAGATCTTGGAGCTTCTTTGACTTATTTTCTAAATATTTTGGCTGGGGTTTCAACCATGAAAGAGAAAGGACTTGACTTTAATGGAATGACAAGGTTGATGATGGAAGGTAAGATAATGACAATGATGGGAGAAAAGTCTAAATTTTCCTTGCAAAGTCCTAAGATGATGCTCCAAATGGTAAGATAAGGACTATGATAGATAGCCACAAATCAATTACTTAAGCAAGGTATGGCTTCCTAGGAGATGACAAATTCTAGTAGGTAAGTTGACCTAACTCAAGAGACTAAAACTAGGACCCAAGATGATAAATCTGATGCGAGAACCATCTAGTGATGTCAAGATATGTAGGGACAACAAAACAACTTTTGACTTTTTAAAGAAATTTTTTATGTTTTCAATGAATGAAAGTCTAAAGGTGTCTAAAAATGTAAGCGAAGCAATTACAAACTGATTGTTGACTAACTGGGAATCCTAAGGAATCAACCTACAAACTCCTTTAATATTTTTAACTATATACACAGTAAAAAACTATGGATGCATCAAAATGTGTCATAGATGCACTAACATAGTCCAAATACACATTTTCCAATTTATAAATTATCCAACAAAGTTATCCAAATTTGTGTTAAAAATGTCCAATACATAGTAAGATGTTGCAATTACATGACAAAAATTTTCAATACACAATGAGATTGTTCAAATATGCATCATAATGAACTAGATATGTGACAAGATTAGCCACATACATGATAGAAAATGTCTAATTTCTATCTCCATTTTCTCTTTAACCTGCTAATTCACCACCAGTCTTTTCCTCTCTTTCATTTTGGCATATGTTGGTGAAAATACATGTTTCTAATAATTATTTTCACTTAACTCTTTTCATTTTTATTTCTTCCTCAACATTGGAAATGCAATTTCCTTTTTATCCTCACTTAACAAGTCATCTCATTTAATCTTGTCCATTGATTACTTTCAATCTGAAATCAATCTTAGCCATCCAATCAATCCTCAATTTTCCTATAAATTGGACTCTTTTCTCATTCAATTTTAACCATAATTCGAGTATCCTTATGCTATGATTTTCATCTCGTAATAAAATTTCTTTTCACTTGCATGTGTGCTTTGTAGGTGATATCCACACATCAAATTTGAAGGAGAAAGAATGCCAATGGAGGTAAATGAAGGATATTTCTACATATGGTTTGCATTTTTGTTTTGAAACTTTCCTTTCATTCCTTTATTGAGTGTATTAGGATTTAAATTCATTGCAATTTAGGTTTTGTGGTTGCCTAAGCTTTATTGCTTTGATGCTTATGCCTGAATTTCTAGTTATAGGTTAGACCTTGACTTTCATCTCAATCGATTTATATAGTGGCCCGAAGGAAAGATCCACTTAGGGTCATCCCCTTGTTTCCAAGGAAGACCCTTCTACAAAATAAAAATAATATTTATAATTATTTCTCTTACACACAAAATCCTTGAGGGTGAGGGGAGAGAATACTTTCATAAACACCTCAAGGGTTCTACAACAAAGTGTGTGCAAGTGCACAAAATACCTCAAACAAAATCATTGTTAGTGCATCAAATCCAAATGTTTTCTAATCTAGGAAACCACAAAACACACTTCTATGATACCCCTACAAAATCATAGATTAGTAGTTTCAAAAATCAACCCCAAGCTACAAACACAAATATTATGACAACAAATAATAAAAAAGGGGCCTTCTACAAACGAATAAAATACCTCAAAGTTTAGGATACTTACAGAATCATAGACACAATAGAATGAAACAAAAACACCTTAGAAGTTAGCATGCACTCGATAGAACAAAAAACCTAAATACATCAGGATAGAACATAAATGCACTGAGAATTAACATAAATGTGTCAACAATTAAAATTTGCAAACAACCTAAAAACCCCAATGATCCAAATATGCAATAGAATGGAAAATATAAATGTAAAAATGAAATAAAAACATGCTAAAATAGAACAAAAATGCATTAAAAATTAAAATTTATAGATTGAAACAGAAACATAGAAACCCTATACGTGACTAAAGTTGCGTATACACACCATGAACTGACATAGATGCACCAAGAAGGATTAGAAACGTGGAAGAAATCCAAACATGGAATAAGAAATAGAGACAATAGAAACTTCCAGAAACATGGAATCGCAATAAAACCATTTCAAAATTTGGATTGCAAGTTTGAAAATGCATAAACTCGAGGAAAATGTTATAAATAAGGGACAAAAATCCCACTAGGCAAGCTAAAATGTTTATGTCAGATTTGGATACCTCTAATATTATAAATTTTAATAAAATTCAACCACAAAATCCTAGACTTACAAAGAAATCCAACATAACATCAATAGAGACCCATAAACATTTAAAATCATGAACTAAATCACATTATAGAATTCACATGTTGGATTGGTTTGATCTCCATTGTCCTCCTATCTCCAGTGATCTTGCTTAGTATGGTTGCTCTTGTTGTTTGCACAAGAGACTGACATAGATGCACCAAGAAGGATTAGAAACGTGGAAGAAATCCAAACATGGAATAAGCAATAGAGACAATAGAAACTTCCAGAAACATGGAATCGCAATAAAACCATTTCAAAATTTGGATTGCAAGTTTGAAAATGCATAAACTCGAGGAAAATGTTATAAATAAGGGACAAAAATCCCACTAGGCAAGCTAAAATGTTTATGTCAGATTTGGATACCTCTAATATTATAAATTTTAATAAAATTCAACCACAAAATCCTAGACTTACAAAGAAATCCAACATAACATCAATAGAGACCCATAAACATTTAAAATCATGAACTAAATCACATTATAGAATTCACATGTTGGATTGGTTTGATCTCCATTGTCCTCCTATCTCCAGTGATCTTGCTTAGTATGGTTGCTCTTGTTGTTTGCACAAGAGCTCATAGAGAATGGATAGTGGTTTTGGTAGACAATTTGGCAGAGTGTAGGTATGCTTAAGCTTTGTGTAACCAGGAAATATTTCAAGCATGAACCTCCAAGATTTGTTAGTTTCACAATAATAAATACCTACAGGAAATTCCAAAATTACCAATGAAACAATTAAATGAGAAATACTTAAAACAATAAACCTCCACTTGCTATCTCATTGTGTCCTATCATCTTTGATCTTGTTGCATATGTTGCTCTCAAATTGCACTGGTTGTAGCTTCCAAGATGACAAATGATGAATGCACTCTAGTTGATAACTGGATGTTGTGTGAAAATTTAAATGATTTATGCAACTATATGAAAATTATTAAACCTAAAGGCCAAAGGCACACTGTGAATTGCTTGAAATGCTTGAATGTTAAAAAACTCATTGAATGCAAGATGGCTACTAGATTTAAAATGCTAGTGAAATGCTCTTTTTATAGATTTTCATGAGCAAAATCCCATGTGGCAAAGATCAACGGTTGACATTAAATCATGCAAGATTGATGGCTATGAAGGATTAGTTGGAAAGTGAGAGAAAAAAAATGAAGGGGAGTCCAAGTGGCTGTTGGAAAATGCACACTCCAATGAGAAATTGTAGGTGATTGTAGGTTTTGTCATTGATGGAAACCTTGCACTCATATGACACCGGCACTAGCACCAATAGATAGACTCTACACTGGCACACAGGACACCGACAGTGAAAGGAAGGATACTGGGACCTTGGCTGACTTCAATTTTGTTTAAAATGAATTTGTAATTAATTGTAAAATCATTGTAAGCCAACATGGCAAGTTGTAATATGACTCATATATGTATGAGATCATTTTGTAATAGGAAATATGTGAAATAGGATGTGAGATAAGCACACCTAATATGCGAAATATTGGTTAAGGATTTATGTTGTAGCAGAGCTTAAACCGGTACTGAATCTGGCATCGCAGATGTTGATCTGAAGCAGTACAAGGCATTGGATTAGTATAATCCATTTTGTAAGTCAGTGTGACTTCTTTTGTAATTGAGTAGTGAGCTCTAGGCACTTGGCCTTCCTGCATGTGCAGGCCCCTATTGTAAGAGTAATATTCCCTTATTTGCCAGTAAGCAAATATTGTGGGTCACAAATCCCACCGAGGTTTTTCCCACACCGGCTTTCCTCATTAAAATATTGTGTTATGGTGTGCTTCTCATGTGGTCACTATTATTCTTGTTTACTGCATTATTTCTGGTTTACCGGTACACAGTTTTAATATGTTTTTCATGTTTTAAGTCAAGTAAATTTATATACCGGTTAGATACTGATTCACCCCCCCTCTTAGTATCTTTGGGAATCCTAACAATTGGTATCAGAGCTTGGTCCTCTATTTTCAGAAGCCTAACAGCTTAAGGAAGATCTTGTCACTGGTAGAGATGGAAAACTTGAGAGAACAATTGGAAATAACTCTTACAGACTATGATGCAGAAAAAGTGAAGAATATCAAACTTGAAGATGATCTAAAGGCTGCTGAGGATATTATTCAAGTACTTCAAGAGAATTTTACTATTTTAAGGAACAAGGGGAGAGAACTTTGTGAAAAGTTGCAAAATGAGGAAAATGAAAAGGAAACTCTTAATGATTTGATAAACAAGCTAAGACAAGAAATCAGTGCAACAAAGAATGAGATGCAGGATATTACTATGAGATTTTATGAAGAAATTGAAGATAGAAAGAAGAATGAAGAAGACTTGGTTAGAAGACTAAATGATGCTAGAAATGAAAACACAAGACTCAGTCATGAAAATGATATGTTGAAGACAGATCTTATGCACACACAAAATGACAGAACTGAACTCATAAGACAAAAAGGAATCTTGGAGAGTGAACTGACTGCTACAAATCAACACAAGGAGAAATTAAAGAAAAGTTTAGAAGAACTTGGTGAGATGCTGAAGAATCAGAAACCTAATGGTGATACAAATGGCCTTTGCTTTGAAGTTGGTGAAAGCTCTGGTACTGCAAACAATCATGATCATAGCAAACCGGTAAGACAACCTACTGCTTACAAATTTAATGGCAAATGCTTTAACTGTAACAAGTATGGTCATAGAGAAAATCAGTATAGATCTAGAAATTTTTAGAATACTAATACACCCACCGGTCAATATTCTAAATGCAACAAAGTTGGTCATAATTCAGAGAATTGCAGAATGAATGTAAGATTTTATATTTGTGGAAGATTTGGATGCTTATCTAATCAATCCACAACACATACTGGAATAGGATATGGGAAAGCTATTCAGAAGAACAATGTGACTTGTTATGCCTGTAACAAAATTGGACATATTGCAAAATTTTGTAGAAGTAAGGCATCACCGACAAATAACAAAGGTCCTAGTTTGAAAGGTAAAGAAAAGGTTGAAGAGGTAAAGCAAGAATTCTCAAAACAATGGATCAGAAAGTCAGATCTGAATGTTGATGGGAATACTCCTCCACTGGTAGAATAGAGTAACACTCCATCGGCAGGAGACTCTTCATCTAATTGAAGAAAAATCCTTTGGGGGTTTAGCAACAAAATGAAAAACTTGCTATTATTCCCTCGGTTAATGGTGAGAAGTTGAAATTATTTCCATACCGGAAGATGACTTAAGTTGTGACTTAACTGGCAAGCATTAAATGTGGTAGTTGACAAAAATAACATTATAAAGAAAGTGTTTTGGCTCCTTTTTCATTCACCAAGCATTCAAATCCTCGAGAGCACGAAAATTCTCGAGCGAAGGTATTCTAACCGAAGAAGTGAAGCAATCCATCAAAGCATTCATCCCTAAGGCAGATTGAGGTATTTATAGCTATGGCATCTTCATCCACTCCTAAATTTATTGCAAACCCTACTGTTGTTGAGGTTATTAAGCGCCCTAGACCCGTTTTCAAACTGGTTCCCAAAATTGCAAAAAAAGATGATAGCATAGGTGCATTTTCTCAAATCCCTAAAGGAGTAGTATATGCTGAAGACCCTAGGATGTATATACATTGTCATATTGATGAATTAGGTGATGATGATATTAAGAACATGTTTAAAACTATGATTTGTGATGAATCTAGAAATGTCAAACTTGAACATAAGATAGTAGAAACCCTAGGTTTCACTGAAATTCCTAATATCCCAGATTTTCCCAAGGATATCATAAGGATTGTGTTAAGCAGAGTACATGGTGAATTTTTCTAGTTAGACTCTATTCATAAAATTACAAAAGAAGCAGTAAAAGATGTAACAGGGTAACCCTCCACTGGTAATAGACCGGACAAAACAAAGAAGGTCTCAAATGACATAGTGATAAACCTAACTCGTGCAACATTTGATAAAAGATCTCCAAGGGCAAATGATGTGAAGGATATAAATGTCAGATTTATCAGTATGATCTTAGGTTATAAGGCTACACATGCAAATAGGTTAAACTTAGTTTCTAGCCTATGTATCAAGAGTGCCTATGACATGGTCAATGATAATGCAAGAATAGATATATGTGAATGGCTTAAAGATGAGCTGATAGACAATTTGGGAAAGATTAAAGGAGATAAGAAAGGAACATTCAGATTCGGAAACTTACTTGTTTGTCTGATGCTGTACATAACCAAACAAGTACCCGATATTGGTGCTAGAGATTTTGGCTTTGACATACCGGTAGGAAAACAACTATCAAATCTGTTGAACAATATGGGAGAGAATAGGGAGAAAAACATAAATGAGAATTTTCAAGCATTGAAGGCTCAAATGAAGACTAGAGTAAGACTATCACAAGCTATTGTGGATAAGTATCAAAAAGAAATCTGTTTTGTGATCAAGAAAGATGAAATCTAGATGGAGGCAGTTATCCCTAGAACTATTTGGGTAACTGAAATGGGCTATGAAATAGATGACAACATCATAGAAACTTATGCAAAAGCCCTCCTTGAATCTTCAAAGGAACCGGAAGAGAAAGTGTTTGGTAGTGTTGAAACAATAGAAAGTACTATTCAATCTAGGAAAAGGGTTAAGAAAGTTGAAGCAACTGTAAGAAAAGGAACCCAGCAGGCAAAGGCAATCAAGGAAGATGTTTTGAGACAAACTGGTATAAGTGAAAGTGAGTTGGAAGCACCTCAACCGGAAACTCATCTTTCACTAGTTCAAACTTCTTCTGAGAGTGATATACCTACTGTATTTAAAAGGGTTGAAAGGAAAAGAAAACCCTCACCGGTACCTTCTCCTACACCAAAAAGGACAAGACAGAAGCAATAGGCAGTAAGGCCTCCGGGGAAGAAAATGACTCCTAAGAAGAAGAAGGTAAAACAGACTATTGCTCCTCTAGACAAGCTTCTTAGCAAAATTACAGAGGATGGTAAGCTAAAGAACATCAATAAAATGTACAATACACTATCAGTTGATGATAAGGAAAGCATAGAAAATAGTGTAATTCTACACTTAGATATATACAAGAAATTTTTGATGCAAATTGTTGATGAAATTCCAAATGACTTGTATAGGAGATTAGAAGCTAGAAGATTAGCCATTGTTGAACTAGATAAAAATATTAAGATTGAAAAATTACTGACAGTGCATCCAGTTAACTCACCTGATGAAATAGACAAATTAATCAATGAGGCTAACCAGATAGTATTTTCTACTTCTCACTGGCATGTAGCACTAATGGCTGGCAGAGTAACTGAAGTATCCGAGGAAACAACAGATGGATGGGATATATTCTTTGTGGAAAAAGAAAAAGAGGAAGAATTACTTAGGCCAAAAACTATCAAAGTATATCATTTAAAGGATAGAGATGAGGGGAAAGGTAAGGTAGGTGGACCACCAAGCCTAAAAATAACTGACAATGTGCCCCCACCTCTTTTAGATACTCCACCAATAGACACTACTGAAAATCAACCGACCACTGAGAGTATGGAGACTTCGGTAGAAGATACAAACCCTGAATCAAAAATTTTGTATACAGTAAATGTAGACACTCAGGAAGTTAACATTGTGGTTGACAGAGAAACCACTGAGGACAAAGAGAAAAATGTGACTACTGAGTCACCGGCTACAGAGGTTGAGACGAACATAGAAAAACCAGCACAGACAGAGCAACCGACAGAGGATACCATTGAGAAACCGGTAGAAACAATAGATAAACCATCTGAAGAACTGGCTAAAGAGAGTTTAGAGGTACAAACTGAGATTACATCTGAGGAACTGGCAGTTAAAAGCTTAGAGAAACCCTCTGAGAGACAAATAGAGAAACCAAAACTGATACATGTTGAAGCACAGGCTCAGACAGATACAGTGCCACCAACCCAAACTGAAAAGCATAAACCTTTGTTTGTAGAAATGCAAACACAAATAGACCTACCAGAGGTCGAATCAAGCAAGGTAATAACCACAACCGGTAGCATGGCTATTATAAAGATTGTTGGACAAACATCTGGTACAGCTATGACAAAATTCAGACCTACTAATGTAATAGAGGTCTTGTTATATTCAATAAAGAAGATCACGGAATGCAATGCACAAGCCTTATTGATGATACAATACCAATTCTTAAATTGATAGCACCAAAGTGTAGTGTTGAGAATAAAGATTCTTTAGGTCAACTAGACACATTGTCTAAGTTCATTACCTGCAACCTACTAACTATTGATCAAATAAATGAGAATACATTTAAGGACAGAATGATAAAAGAAAAAGAGAAATTATTTGAGGATATTGTAAAGGAGAACAAGGAAGAAATGGACACCCTTTTACTGGAACTTGGAGAAATAATCTATGACTTCAAGAAATTGTACAGGGATACTTGCAAAATGAATGTCCTAACAGAGGATCTTGACAAGGAGATCAGCAAAGCACAAGATAAGATAAATAATATTGCTGACAATCTGATTGGAACATCAGATTCATTTTTGAAGTTAGAAAAGAAGATTGTAGAATAGGAAGAGAAAATCAAGAAGTTAGAAAATGACAAATAGGGAATAAAGGATAAAGCAAAGGACTTGAATACCTTACTTCTTTGAGAAAAGAAATATTTGAAGCTCTAGTTCCCGGACTGAAGACACCGGAAGAGAAAATGCACATACTCACCGGTACAGTGCAGAGAACACAAGAGGCAATAAAAGATAGCAAAACGTTTAGCAATGGTATAAACTTAGTTTTGACAGATATCTTTCAGATTGTAACCCAATGGTTAGAAGAATCCCGATAGGACTCCATTGACAATGAATGACAACCTTTGTCATTGATGTCAAAGGGGGAGTAGTGGGATGAGAAAAATGGTTAGAAGGAAGGGACTTCATTTGCTCAGGGGGAGCATACAATTTTGAGCAAATTTTGGAAAGACAATTTTTGGCAGACTATTTTTGGATATCATTTTGGACACTTTTGATTTTTCTCATGAGTGTTGCCATCAATGCCAAAGGGGGAGATTGTTGGCAAATGCACACTCCAATGAGAAATTGTAGGTGATTGTAGGTTTTGTCATTGATGGAAACCTTGCAATCATATGATACCGGCACCAACAGACAGACTCTACACCGACACATAGGACACCGACAGTGAAAGGAAGGATACTGACACCTTGGCCGACTTCAATTTTGCTTAAAATGAATTTTGTAATTAATTGTAAAATCATTGTAAGAAAACATGGAAAGTTGTAATATGAATCATATATGTACGAGATCATTTTGTAATAGGAAATATGTAAAATAGGATGCGAGATGAGCAGACCTAATATGCGAAATATTGGTTAAGGATTTATGTTGTAGCAGAGCTTAAACCGGTACTGAATCTGGCATAGCAGATGCTGATCTGAAGCAGTACAAGACATTGGATTAGTATAATCCATTTTGTAAGCCAGTGTGACTTCTTTTGTAATTGAGTAGTGAGCTCTAGGCACTTGGCCTTCCTGCATGTGCAAGCCCCTATTGTAAGAGTAATATTCCCTTATTGGCCAGTAAGCGAATATTGTGGGTCACAAATCCCATTGAGGTTTTTACCACACCGGGTTTCCTTGTTAAAATAATATTTTATGGTGTGCTTCTCATGTGGTCACTGTTATTCTTGTTTACTGCATTATTTCTGGTTTACCGTTACATAGTTTTAATATGTTTTTCATGTTTTAAGTCAAGTAAATTTATATACCGGTTAGATACTGATTCACCCCCCCCTCTCAGTATCTTTGGGAATCCTAACAATGGAAAGATTCTCACCTTGACTGAAGATGAAGACCCCAAGAATATAGGATGGCTGGAGGAGATTTAGGAAATGTAGGACAAGTGGAAGCTGATCAGGATGATGTGGAGACAACCTCCTCCAAAGATGTAGGAGTTGTGGAGAGAATATAGCGAAGTTGAGAATTAAGTGTACGTACTCATCCTCTCAACTAGGAGATAGAGGTTAATCTTTAATATGGCTAATTAATAATTGATAAGAATTAATTTATTTAGCCACATAAATATGAGTAGGCAAGGTTAAGTGATATGGAGATGAAGTGAGGTGGAAAAGGGGATTTAAATAATTGTAGAAATATTTAATTGTTAATGGATGATTAAATAATTAATATTTAATAAGATTGAAATTGAAGAAAGACTAAATGAATTAAATAAATAAACTTTTTAATTTAATTATTTAATAGATGAATAATTATTAAATAAATAATAAATATTTAATTTGATAAGTGATAGCAATTTTTAAGTGTATACATTTTGCCCCTCTTTGAAATATTGTTGGAACAATATTGTTTCAAAGAAAAATCAAGTCTCAATTTTTGTTGCCCCCGATGTTTGATAAAATATCAATAGCGTGCCCCCTCGGAAGATTGATCGTGAAATTTTGAAAAAATTAGTTGAGGGATTAATCTCATGATAAAATGATGAAAAACCTTGATTAAAAAGGCCGTAGAAAGTCAAAATTACTTTTGAAAAATAAAAAATGCCCCTCTCCTTTTAAAAGGATTAATTACCCTTCATTAGGTCAAAAAGGTAATTATATAAAACATAGATGGGCCCATATCCACCTCATTTGGTTTGTTGGAGTTTGGAGAGTGAAACTAGGAGAACTACTTGGAGATTTGAGTGTTGCTAGCTGTCAGGATGGTGGTCCCATACATAAGTCATTGGTTTGAGCGAGTGTAGTGATGCCAAAGACCACTCGAGTATGAACCCCTAGTATGTACCCTAGGTCTTTCCTTTGATTTGATTTTTATGTGTTTTTATGGGAAATCCGCATGCTAGAGTAGGGTTTGAATATATTTTTTCCTTTTATGCTCATGTTTTAGCGATTTTGTTAGGGTTTTTAGTGCATATACGTAGGATAATAGCATTTTTGTTTTTCTTGTGCATATGTTCAAAGTATTCATGCATTTGTTAGATATTTTCGTGCATTTATGTTTTTAGCGCATACACCTAAGGTTTTTGTGCATTCGCTTGATTTGGTAGCGCATTTATTTGAAATAGCACATATGCTCATACTTCTCATGCATATGTTAGGTGTTGTAGCACATTCACCTATTTTAGCACAGTTGTTCATAGTTTTCACGCTTTTATGATATGGTGTAGCGCATATGTTTGATTCGGCAGAAATACACAAGGTTATAGCGCATATGTGATTTGATGTAGCGCTTTTGCTTAAAACAACACTTTTTCTTTTTTGTCTTGCACAAATGTGTCATAAGTCAATTTTGTTTGATGAGTTGATGATGTTTGATTTGATGTTGATAAAGATAGATGATTTTGAGATGCGATTGATAGATTGATAACCATGATTGATGGTTTTTATATTAGATAGAAATATCTAAGAGACCGATCTAGTATTTGATAAAGAGTAGATAGGTTGGGTCACCATCTTCGATTGTGGATTGATATCATAGATTGTTTAATAGATAGGATGGATGAATTGATAATTGACTTAGACAAGATTGTATGCGTAAACAGGAGATTTATGATGTTCTCCAGTGTCGTGAGATTTTTCCATCTATGAGACATTTAGTTCCTAAGTTAGATGCAGTAGCCTTGAGACATATTGATGCCTATGGTTTGAGATACCTCCTGGACATGCTTGATATCAAGATAAACAGGGGATTATCGACAACACTTGCAGAGAGGTGGCATAGCAAGCACAACTCCTTTCATCTTCTGACTAGAGATATTAGCCTGACATTGGAGGATGTGTATAGGATATTGCACATCCCAATTGTTGGAGAGCTTGTTCAGTATGATAATCATGAGATGGGTGGTATGGCAACACTGAGGAAAGTGTTTGGTGATGAGTATATTGATGGTTCTGAGATTAGATGGGAGGACATGTTAATGTACTATGATACTCTACATTCCCTACTGGCTAGATTAGTTGGAGGATTCATTTGTCCAAACAAGAGATCATGTGGCTTACCTATTGGATGGGGTTAGATTCTTTGTAGCATGATGGAGCACAGGACCAGATATGCATGGGAGGTTTGTCTACTTGTGCATTTATATCAAGATCTTCATCAGGTTGTATATGATGGTGCAACTAGTTTATCTTCCCGGGTTACTCTCCTATAGGTTTGGTGTTGGGAGCACATAGTGATCACACGACCTTTTTATGATCGAGTTTGAGGAGATGGACAACCATATATTTATTGATAAACTTATAAGGCACTAAGAGGGGGGGATGAAGCAGTGCAAGAAAAAACAACAACACAAATCTGATCACCACTTTAAATAACTTAAAGCTTATTAAACATAAAAGAAATATCACCACATAAGCTAACACCCAATATATCAAGCTCCACATAACACAAAGATTTATATGTGGAAACCCAAAAGGGAAAAACCATGGTGGGAGTTAATACCCTCAAGATTCACTATATGCAAAATATAAATCTTTGACCGGTTAAGGTCTTACAAATATGTCTGGTTAGGAGCAGACCCTATTAGGAGTCACCCGGTTAAGGGATTTACCTTGGCCCTATTAAAAGATTTACCCTATTAGGAGCAATCTCGCAAGAGGATTCAGACTCAAGTTAATGAGCTACCCTGTTAGGGGATTTACAATTTGAGGTCTGTTAGGATAACAAAAGTAAAGTGATCTGCATGTAGCACCTCTATGCTTGATAAGAACTGCTTTAGTTCCACTCAACAAAACATCAATACATAGCTTCTCAGATTACCACACAATCAAACTCTCAATATTCACTCTTGATCTCATACTTCATCTCATAACTCATAAAACTTTTTATAAGTATCAACTTAGTCGGCTACTAACCTTGGAACAATTTCTTAGGTTCAATGAATCTGGTCAATCTTGCACTACACGCTTTACTTATGTTAGCCACCAACATAACAAGAAAAAAATAAAACATAATCATTACCGGTTTATCGATCTTAGTGACTTTGTTCTACCGGTTAGCTGTTCTTCATGATTGACTGCTTTGTACATCATAAATCACTCATCTTGTTGAATCTGTCACTGTGGCATGAAACCTAGCTATCTGATACAATCTCCAATACTCCTGTAAAACTACATCACCTAACTCTTCATTGATTTCTCATACTGGTTGCTTGAATACAACTTTATTCCTATTTACTAGTGGAAGTCCTATTTGTTGGTTCACTAGAAAACTATCTCCTCTACCAGTTATGCCTTATCGGTTGGCCTAAAAGACTTAGATGACTATCAAAACATAGTTGCCATAAATGACAATATAAAAAAAGTCATCAATCAACCTATTACATCAAAACATCATCATCGAGCCAACAATATCCCCCTTTGGAATTGATGGCAATACTTAGGAAATTTTTTGTCTGTGTGCAATACAAAAATTGACTAACATGACAAAACCCCCCCCTTAGCAATTGCATGCTATTACAAAATTTACAAACATATATACTACTACTCCCCATTACAATTCAAAACTTTGAATTCACTACTACTCCCCCTTTGAAAACAATGGCAACGGTAATCAAATACGTGAAAGATAAATGCAATATGCATAAAAATTTGCATTATTAGATATAGATATAAAGGTTCAAAATGTTCTTACAATGACATCTTAGAAAATGCATCTCCAAAATGAGACTTTAATTGCTTCAAATCATTGTGCCAAGTTTCCAAGAGTGTCAGTTATCTCAACATCTCTTCTAATCTAGCAAGCTAGGTCCTCCATGGCATCAATTGTACTCATCTCACGTGTAGTTAGAATAGCTTCTGCTTTGTTGTAGCCTCTCTGTAAAATTTCAACCTTAGGGATCAAAAGTATTTGTAGCTCCTACAGTGACTTAGTCCTTTTGACCTGTTCATTCTCATAAGCTTTTAGCTTATGTTGAAGTTCAACAAATGATCTACCATAAGCTATCACAGAATCATTTAGGGGGCTAAAAGATTAACTTACAACTTCAAGTTCCTTTTCAGCTTCCTATTTCCTTTTCATCAAAACATCACAAAATAATGAAAACTTTGCAACAGTGGATAGGATTTTACCTTTGGTTTTAATTGCATCTTTAATATGATCTTTATTAACCATCAGAGCAACTTTGTCTTTATCAATATCATTCGTCAATTGCTCTACCCTTTTCTTCTTGTATTCCTTTTCCACATTCAAAAATGCTGCATATTCAAAAAATTTCATTTGTTCTCCAGCATCAACAACTAATTGACCTAACTTATCAATTGGTGTAGACAGTCTATTTGTGCCTGTCTCCGGTAACAAACTAGACAAAATCTCAACTGCACAATGTATTGTATGAGCTTCCTTTTGCCGTTCCTTCATTATTTTCTTCTTAGCTCTAGATTGCAAGGCAATTTCAATCTCCATTAGTTCTGTAGAACTTAATGCATCCATATTGATGGGTCCTTGTATACTTAATGCATCATCTGTTAGCTAGCTCAACTAACTAGAAGACAACTGAGAGGGGGGGGGCGAATCAGTTGTCTCAAATTACCAAAACATTTAACAATTAAAATTTAATACCAGAATAGCAGTGAAACCAGTTAAGCATAAACAATAATTAGAGAATAAATACCATCCAAATGACACCAATATTTATACGTGGAAAAATCGGTGAGGGGAAAAACCATGGTGGGAAGCCTACCCACAGTCAGATAATACTTCTACAATAAGTATGTGAATTAGAATTGAGGGGCCTGCACTTATAGGAAGGCCAACAGCCTAGAGCACACTACTCATCACAAAAGGAGTCTCATTGACTACATATAAATCCAGATTACATTTGGAAGAAGGAATGAACTACAAAGACAACATCTCCTATGCCTGAGTACAATTCCAGTTAAGCTCAATACCGGAGGACTAAATCCTCTTACATAAACCCAATTCGATCTCCAATGATCGACCAAATCCTCTACCTGAATGATATTACATTATTTGCACATTACATATCCATATCCCATACCATGACCATGATCTACAATGAGATCTTACATCATATAAATACAAACCCTCGACCATAAAAATTTAGGTCGGCCACTTGACAATAAACTAGTTACATAATTACAAAACATGTCGGCCTTAGACCAAACAAATAATATCCAACTCATAAGACATCCCAAAAACACATTGAGAGTTCCAATCCACATGTTACATTAAGCTGGTCCATAACCTAGAACAACCAAGACCCAATGTAGGTCCACACACTAAAGGAATGATCCCATTCTGTCAAGTCTCGAACATGATCACCATCAGCATCCTGAATCCATACCAGAAGCTATACCAACACCACTTATGCAATTCGTCAAAGATCTTCATCAAAGCTTTGTTGGTGAAACCCTCGCCGAAACCACAAACCAAGCTTCCAAGCAAGCAAGATAGCATCCGATCATCAAAACAAAACCAACTGACTAAATATGAACATGAGTAAGCCAATTCCATAACCAAATCACAATAGAGCATACTGGATCACGCCGGATCCAAACCAACCAGAAACCACTCAACCTACCAGGACCAGAAGGGTGTCGGTAAAGCATCCAAAACAACTAGTGTTAACATTAATGCAACACATAATAAATTCATCTAAATGGCCAACAATCTCCCCCTTTGACATTGATGGCAACATTAGATGTGAAAAACATCTAAGTACCAAGAAATGCCAAACAAGTCTCCCCAACTGGAAGACAACCAACAATCTCCCACTCAAAGATATAGCATTGAAGTTCTGAAACAAAGACCAAACTCCCCCTGTAAATGATATCTTTGTAAAGCTCTGAATTACACATATATCTCTCCCCCTAATGTATACAACTCCTTAAATTTTTCACATCAATATCTCTCCCTCTTTGACATCAATGCCAGAAATTTGACATAAATATCAAAGGAAAAACATAAACCACTGAATCACAAGGCTAACTACTCCCCCTAAGAAGTAGCATCCCCACATCAGTGCCAAAATGAATAATATCAATGATAATACATATCAGAATGATGTCAAAAAACATCAATCAGTTCTCTGCCGGAGGGCCAGAAACCCCTAACCTGTCTCTCAGGTACTCAAATGGTTCTTTAGGCAAAGGTTTAGTAAAAATATTTGCAATATTCTCTTTAGTGTTCACATAAACCAGTCTAACTTCAGTTTCTTCCACCTTCTCCTTCAAAAAGTTATACTTGATAGATATGTGCTTTGTCTTAGAGTGAAATTCCCAATTCTTTGATATGTCAATAGCAGCAGAGTTATCATAGTGAATAACTACCGGTCCAGTGCAATGCACTTTGATATCCTTCAACATTTGCTTCATCCATAGAATGCATGTATAGTTAGTAGCAACAACAACATACCCAGCTTTAGCAGTAGATAAAGAAGTACATGATTGTTTCTTGTTGACCCATGAAACCAACTTCTTTCCAAGAAAGAAAGATCCACCAGAAGTACTTTTCTGGTCATCAACATCTCCAGCCCAATCAACATCTGTATAAACACATAAAGTAAATTCATCATCCTTAGGGTACCATAAACCATATTATGTTAGGCCCAGTTTGAGTCAAATAAAGAAGACCTCCAATCATAGATTTGTATCTTGTAGGATTTACTGGTGCATAAACATATTTTCTTGTCAATTTCTCACTTGTAACCATAGGAGTACTTACCGGTTTAGAATCTCCCATACTAAATTTCTTCAATAATTCCCTAGCATACTTATTTTGATAGATGAAAATACCTTTATCAGTCTGAGTAATCTGCAAACCTAAGAAAAAATTCATTTCCCCAATCATAGACATTTCAAATTCTTTGTCCATATTCTCAAAAAACTCATGCATAACTTATCTTCACCTCCAAAAATGATGTCAATAACAAATACTTCAATAATCAGTATATCATCATCAGTGACCTTATAATATAAATTATTGTCAGCATTACCCTTAGTAAAACCAAGCTTCAAAATATATTTATCCAACCTTGTATACCAAGCTCTAGGTGCTTGTTTCAATCCATATAAAGCTTTCCTTAACCTACAAACCATGTTTGTATCATCTGAAAGTGAAAAACCATCAGGTTTCTCAATATAAACTTCCTCATCAAGATCCCCATTGAAAAATGCACACTTAACATCCATTTGATAAACCTTGTAGTTTTTATGGGCAGCATAAGCAAGACATAATCTTACAGCTTCAATCCTAGCTACAGGTGCAAAAGTCTCTCGATAATCAATTCCTTCCTTCTCAAAATATCCTTTACAAACCAATCTAAGCTTATTCCTTACAACTTGACCATCCTTATTCAATTTATTCCTAAAAACCCATTTAGTTCCAATAACATTATTATTTTTATGTCGGGGAACTCAAGTCCATGTGTTATTCTTCTCAATTTGATCTAATTCTTCTTCCATAGCTTTCAACGAACATTTATCCTTACATGCTTCAATTACTGATACTGAGTCAACTTGATAAATTAAACATACCTCATTAGTTTCCAGTCTTCTTCTTGTCATCACTCCAATGTTCTTATCCCCAATGATCTAATCTTTTGAATGATTCAATCTCACATACCTAAGACTCCTCTAACTCTCTGTTCCTCTTCCTGGTTCTTCAGTTATAGTTTAATTTTCTGATACTACCAGAGTAACTGGTTCAACACTTTGTTCTAGTAAAGATGCTACCAGTTCAGATATAATCAATTCCACTACTGGTTCTTGCTCATAAACTTTGATTTGACTTCTACTCAGCTCATCCACCTTGAAATTAGCAGTCTCCACAATTCTTTGTAATCTCTTGCTATAACATCTATATGCCTTTTTTTCATTAGAATAACCAATAAATATGCCTTCATCACATCTAGGATCAAATTTTCCAATGATATCATCTCTCCTGGTATAACATTTACTACTAAATATTTTGAAATACTTAACTATAAGTGTATTGCCAAACCATAATTCATAAGGTGTCTTATCAGTTTCTCCTTTGATATGTACTCTGTTAAATGTATAAACCATTGTGCTCACTGCTTCTCTCCAATAGATATGAGATAGACTATATTCCATCATTATTGTTCTAGCAACATCCAAGATAGTTATGTTCTTCCTTTCCACAACTCCATTCTGCTGAGGTGTCTGGGGAGCATAAAATTGTCTCCTTATACCATGCTTCTCACAAAAGTTATTAAACTCACCGGTTGTGAATTCTCCACCATGATCTGACCTCAAATATTTAATCTTCAATCCTATCTCAGTTTCCACTTTAGCCTTAAAGATTTTAATCTTTTCAAATGCTTCAAATTTCTCCCTTAGAAAAGTAACCCACATCATTCTAGAATAATTATCAATGATTAGCATAAAATATCTATAACCTTGAAAACTTTTAACTCTAGCAGAGTCACAAAAATCAGTATGAATAAGATCAAGAACATCATTAGATTTATCTTGTATACTCCTAAAAGAGGTTCTGACCTGTTTACCCATTTGACATTCTTTACATACCAGATTATAGGGATTCACAATCTTAGGTATATCTCTAACTACCTTAGTTGAACTGATCTTTACAATGCAATCAAAATTCACATGACATAGTCTCTTATGCCATAGCCATCTCTCATAAATTTGTGCAATCAAACATGTCTTCTCACTGGAATTGAAATGAAATATATTATCGTTTGTCTGTGTACGAGTTGCAATCTCCAAACTAGATCTGTTAATGATTTTGCATTTTCCATCCTTGAACTGTAATTGAAATCCCTTATCCACCAATTGTCCTACACTCAAAATATTATACCTTAAACCTTTAACATAATAAACATTATCAGTATTGTTCTTACCATCCAGTGATATAGTTCCTTTACCTTTCATCATACATGCTTTGTCATCTTGAAATCTAACTAGACCGCCATAAAATTCTTGCAAAGATAGAAAATTCCCTTTATCTCCAGTCATATGATGTGAACAACCACTGTCAATTACCCATTCATCCTTGTCTTCAATTTTAGCAGCAAGTGCCTTCTCTTCAGGTACATTCTCTTCCAGTGGCGAAACATCTTCCTTGATAGCCAGGAACACCCATTCCTTCACATTGCTAGAACAACTAGCAGAGTCTTCTATCCATTCATCATCAATATCAGTAACACCTTCCTCATCTGCTATGTAACATGATTTGTCTCTATTTTTCTTGTACTTATACTTGTTTAGATATCTAGGGTTAGGCTTAAAAGATCTTCTAACTCTTTCTTCAAATCTTGAATATCTTTCAGGACATATAGGTACAAAATGACCAATCTTATTACATGCAAAACATTTAAAAGGTGCTTTTCCTTCATACTTACTTCCTACTGGTCCTTTAGGTACTCTTCTAGCAAGTATTGCTTCAATTTGCTCAAACTCATCATGTTCTCTCTTTATATCATCCAATTCCTTTGCATATAAATCTTTCCAGTCTTGCTTACCGGTTGCTGATGCAGATGCATGAAAAGCAGGTTCAAACTTCAAAACTCTAGAATGTCCAAATTCTTCAAGATCAAAAGCAGATAATTTCCCAACCAAGGTATCTCTATTGACAGAAGTATTAGCCATTGTTCTCAATTCATTAATTGTAGTAGCCTTCATTTCGTAAGTTGGTGGTAGGACTCTCATAACTTTAGAAACAATTTCATCTTCACTCAGAGTTCCACCACAACATTGAATTCCCATAACAATCTCATTTACCTTTTTCATGAATGCAGTAATCTTTTCATATTCTTCCATCTTCAAGTTTTCATATCTCACTCGATAACCATCAAGTTTAGAAATATTCACTATAGGGTCACCTTGATTAAGAGTCTCCAACTTATCCCATATAGCCTTTCCAGATTATTTGTTGGTTAATCCCATTATTTGTTGATCAGAAAGTGCACATAAGAGGGCTTCTCTTTCTCTACAATCATTCTCAAGCTCCTTATCCAATTTTGTCGGAGGAGGATTTCCAGATGCCAAATTATTTAGGTATAACACCATTCTGTGTGATCTCCCAAATCTCCTTACCGAGACATCTTAGATGAGTCTCCATCTGAATCTTCCATACTGTGTAATTTGTTCTATCAAGCCTAAGAATATCTTTCCGAAAGATAGCTCCAGATGAACTAGATGAACTTGAACTGTTAGTCACCATAGGATCTTCCTCAAGTGGTTTATCTTTCTACAGAGAGGACCAGAGCTTTGATACCAATTGTTAGACAATTCAAATAACCAGAAGACAATTGAGAGGGGGGGGGGCGGTCAATCAGTTGTCTCAGATTACCAGAACATTTAATAATTGAAAATTTAATACCAGAGCCAAAAACATTAATACCAGAATTCTTAAACCAAATACTGGAATAGAAGTTAAACCAGTTAAGCATAAACAATAATAAGAGAATGAATGCCATCCACATGACATAAAGATTTATACATGGAAAACCCGATAAGGGGAAAAACTACTGTGAGAATCCTACCCACAGTCAAATAATACTTTTGCAGTAAGTATGTGAATTACAATTGAGGGGCCTGCACTTGCAGGAAGGCCAACAACATAAAGCACACTGCTCATCACAAAAGCAGTCTTAGTGACTACATATAAATCCATACTACAATTCGGAAGAAGGAATGAACTGCAAAGTCAACATCTCCTATGCTTGAGTACAGTTCTGGTTAAGCTCAATACTAGAGGACTAATTCCTCTTACATAAACCCAATTCGATCTCCAATGATCGACCAAATACTCTGCCTGAGTGATATTACATTATTCGTACATTACATATCCATATCCCATACCATAACCATGATCTACAATGAGATCTTATATCATATATATACAAACCCTTGACCATAAACAATCAGGTCGACCACCAAAAAATAAACCAATTACATAATTACAAAACATGTCAGCCTTAGACCAAACAAATAATATCCAACTCATAAGACATCCTAGAAACACATCGAGAGGTCCAATCCATATGTTACATTAAGCCGGTTCATAACCTAGATCAACTAGGATCCAATGTAGGCCCGCACGCTGAAACAATGATCCCAATCCGCCAAGTCTCAAACATGATCACCATCAGCATCCTGAATCCATACCAGAGGCTGCACCAACACCACTTATGCAATTCATCAAAGATCTTCATCAAAGCTCTGCTAGTGAAACCCTCACCGAAACCACAAATCAAGCTTCCAAGCAAGTAGGATAGCATCTGATCACCAGACCAAAACCAACTTACTAAATATGAACATGAGTAAGCCAATTCCATAACCAAATCATAACGGAGAATACCAAATCATGTCGGATCCAAACAAACCAGAAACCACTCAATCTACCAAGACCAGAAGGGTCCTGGTAAAGCATCCAAAATAGCTAGTGTTGACATCAATGACAAAATATCAATGCAACACATAATCAATTCCTCTAAATATCCAACATTATCGTCCTCATCATCATCAATTTTTTTTCTGAGAAGTAAATGATAGGGGTGTTTTTACTAGTTTCAATTCTTCTTCTTTCTTCTCTTTTGTCTTCTTCTTTTCCATTAGCGGTGGTGTCTGAGTATCAACTGTTTAAGTGATTACCGATGGCTTTTTCTCAATCCATTTTTCTTTTCCTCTCTTTGGTTCCCGTTCCTATTGTTCAGTCATCTAAACACCTTCAACTTGTATATCCCCACTTTGATCTTTTTTTCCTCCTCAATACTGGTTGTACCAATATCCGTATCTTCATTAGGAATTACAACTGTCTCACTTTGTAGATTAACCGGTTTGTCATCTTCCAGTTGATCATTAAAAAAATTCTCATCTGGTGTAAAATCATCAATATCTACATCATCTAGGAGATCTTCTACCTTAAACTTCTCTGGTTGCTCTTCTTCCTCATCAGGTATCAAACCTAGTAACTTCTTCAATATCAGCTCAGTTTCCATGTGAACTAATTGGGTCTCACCAAGTAACAGTCTTGTCAACCTTTTCTTAGATCTAAAAGATGGTTTAGCATTTGCAATAATTTCATCTATCTCCTCCTTTATGGCTTTAGGTTGCAAGTTTTTAAGAATAAATTCAATAAATTCTCTATCTTGTTTCATGGCTGCCTGCCATCTAGCACCAAGCTTATTCTCTCCTTGCAATTCAACTAGGGCTTTACTATATTTGTTCATCATAAAAATAACTGCATCCTCTATCTGCTTTTGTTCATCCTCACTAAATTTATCATACAATTTATCCAAAGTCTTAAGAATAACATAATTCTTAATACTATTTAACAACTTTTCAAAAGATGTAAGTTTGGTTACCCATTTTCTTGATGGATTTGATAGTGGATGCTCCTACAAACTTTGACTTTTTCCACTAGCTCTCAGAGCTTTCTTCT
This sequence comes from Cryptomeria japonica, assembly GCF_030272615.1. Classification (NCBI taxonomy): domain Eukaryota; kingdom Viridiplantae; phylum Streptophyta; class Pinopsida; order Cupressales; family Cupressaceae; genus Cryptomeria; species Cryptomeria japonica. The sequence goes on along the minus strand of NC_081410.1, from coordinate 465,697,523 downwards.
CACCTCTAGATTTAGTTTCTTCTTCATCATCAGCTGTCAGTTTCTTTGCTTTCTACTTTTTCATCTTCCCTATAGTTATTGGTGCTTTAGGTGTAGGGGGTTCAATGACTTTACCTTTTCTCTTGAATTTTATTTTGGAAGTTTTCTCCTTTTTTGCCTCTGCAGGTTTCTCCTTCACCATTGTACTCCTTGTTTGTCTACTGGTGTTGGTACCGGTTGGGGCACTAGATGCTCTTGCTTGTTTAGCTTCATATTTTGTTCTAGCCTCTGCTATTGCCTCCTTAGTAAAGCCTTGTTGCTCAGCAAACCGCCCAGCTTCCTTTCTAACTTTCTTAGCACTTATCGGTCTGGTAAGCTCAGAATGTACTAGTAAAGATTTCTCTTTATAAGTACCAAACCTTTCTACAGTAGTATCTATTAGTTGTGCAAGCAAGTATTTTGCATATGCAACCAAAAGATCTTCTTCAACTTCATAACCCATAGGCATCATCCAATTTGTCCTGGGATCAACTGCCTTCATCTGACATGTGTCTGTTTCAACCAAAAAATAGATAGTATTCTCAAATCTACTAACAACCTATGGCGGTATCCTCTCGCTTGCATGCATCTTTTTCTGAAAATATTTTAAGTAACCCCAAGCAATCTTACCAAAATCATTACATAATATCCTTATACTGTTCTTCATATGTAACAATGTTGGTGTGTCCTTAGACAATTGAACATGACTAATACCTGGAAAGAAATTCTAAAAATATAAGAACAATCAACAATCAGTTGTCTAAATTTAAACTTCAGTCTTTTGTCTTTCATTTTGGATTGAAGATTGAGCACTAATTGACTTCTCAATGCCTCAGATAAATCATAATCAACATTTTCCTCGATCATCCGTTAAGTTGTATAAATAGTTGCAATGGGGATGTTGTTCATCCTGTTAGAATGATATACCTGGTATCCTATGACCATTCAAGAAAATTTTACTGTGGAGTCATCAATCTCATTAACTGTCATAGATCTCAGTACAAGAACTTTACTAGTGGAACATAATCCAATTACTACATGAAACACTTCCTTAGGGATCTTATGTGGTCAATCAAGCCACATAAACTGGTCATGCACACGTCTCAAAACATATCTCACAAGATCGTCATCAAAATAATCAATAGAATTCAGTGCATGGTGAAAACCTTTATTGGTAAACCTACTATACTATTCTTTCAACACTCCATCTTTGTCACACATTACCCTATATTGATCAAATATAGAAAAAATTCCAATATCTTCCAACTTATAGTTAATGTATGATCTAATATCCTCTACATCTTCCAACTTACAGGATTGGTTTCAATGGATTTAAAAGGGTGCCTCTTAAACTCTGGACGAGGCCTGACTATAACATCTATCAAATGTTGTGCATCCATCTTCAAAGATTCAGACTTAGAAACAGATAGACAATTTTTTAGATAAATACCTTTCAACACTGAGAATGCACTTTCACCGATTACCAATTGTAGATCACTTGAAATCTTCTGTTAACCTGATCAAATGCTACTCAGACAAGCTCTTCTCTACTCTTTGCACTTTTCAGGTGCTCTCAAGAATGAAAAGTGACAAATGATATTCAAAAAGTCCTTTTATTTTCTCAATACCTACTGCTTTAAATCTTATTCCCGATTATATAAACAAACAAACCCTAAAAACACCATTCAATATACTACCAGTTCTCATATCACATCAAACCTATCGGTTTGATTATAAAATCACTTCAAGACATCATAAAGCATCAAGATATGCAGATTCATCTTACCGCACACCATATAGGGGGTTTAGATATTGTTTTGACCTTAAGCTCCCCCTATGCCTTTTACCAACTTAATTTTTTGGTGATGAGTTCTCCACACTAGGTGAAGAATTGGGATCTTTTGATGGTTTGTCTTCAGTTTTCAAATCACTCTTCTTTTTCCAGATCTTGTTCATCTCTACTCTGGTCTCTTCCATATCAACTATCTTCTTCCCTTTCTAGATAGTAGATTGATTTACCGGTTGACTCATTTTAGCTCTACAAAACTTTATAAGGTGTCCTGGTTGGTGACAATAAAAAAATGCCATACCAGATGCTCTCTAGGGTCCAACATTGCCTCTACTAGTCCTTCTACAATTCAAAGCTACATGACTGTAGTTATGATAGATTGCACAAATCACATTCATTCTCTTTTCCATCTCATAGGGAGTAGACTAGTTAGCATAGGGTCTCTGCCAATTTGCATTTCTCCGATCATTAAATTTTTTTTGCCAATCTCCACCATACCTCTGATTTATGTGTGGTGTTAGATTATTTGCGCCATACTTGCATTCAACAACTCTATGCCCATACATGTTGCAAGTGTAACAATATCCATTAAAGGTTCCAGGTTTGTATCCTTGATAGGAATTAGGTCTATAACCATTAACAACACTAGATCTACAAATAGTAGCAGTATCTCTTGGCTTATGACAATTAAAGCATACTAGTTTGTAGGGTTTCTTACTAGTGGCTTTATGGATCTTAGGTGCAGATTTAACTTCTTCAACATTGTCCTTTGTACTGGAAGGCTCACCTTTCTCAAAGGTAGTGTATTCCAAGCATTGTGTCTCACCTTTCATCCTCTGTGATTGAATCTGTTCATCAAGCATAGTAGAACTTTTGTTAAACTTTGCAAGTGTTTCATTAGCATCAACAAGTTTCTTTGTAAGATCTTCATTCTTTTTCATTAGACTTTCTCTTAGAGACATTGCCATGTCTAGATAAGCCTTTATTTCATCTTTTTCTTCTTTTTCCTGATGAAGATGATGATATAGGGTTCCAACCTCCTAGTTTAGCTTAAAGGTTTCATGCTCTTTTTCTCTGATCTTGTCTTCAGTTGTCCTCCTTGCTTCAAACTCTTGACTCATCCTGATGGCTAGGGATTCCAACTCTCTCCTTAGGTTTGCCTTCTTGTCATTCAGTTTTTGAACTTCAGTAACCAATGCATCCATGTTTGCTTCATTAGAAGAACTATTTGCAATAAACTCCATCAATTGTTTTCTACAAGCTCTCTTCTCTTAGGAAGTGAGACTTTATACTTTCCTTTCAATGTATCTAGGGCTTCTTCAATTTTTACAAGTCAGTTAGACAACTCTCTATAACTCATATGTCATGCCCAAAATTTAGGGCAAAAACGGGATGATTTTTTTTTTTTTTAATAATAACTAATTAACAAAGTTCGCTAACTCAACATGCACTATCATGTTTGCCATATCTATATTCGAGCTAACTCTGATACTAACCAAGTAACGAATTTAATTAAAATTTATTTACGGAGAACTAAATGATTTAATTTATTTTCTCATCAAACATAGACAATAGATTAATTAAATCATCTCATTTAAACTAGTAGATGAAGATGAAATTAATTTCCAGTAACCCATACTTATATTTTTTTTTTTAAAATAGCATACTAAATTCGCTAATACAAAATGCACTAGTAAGTTTTTGTCTTAACTATGTTAGGAGTTGACTATTATCTACTAACTCGGGATTATCAAAGTAGGTAGCAATTAGATGCGGAATTTTATTTGATTAGTTACATCGTCTCATCGATTTTATTAAACAAACCAATTCAGTCAATTAATTAACACATGTAAAATTTAATCTCCAATAGCAAATTGACTTATCTCAAGAACTAATTAAATTAGTTCTGACACTTAGTTATATAGCAGTCCATAATTATATTTTAACGATAATTAACTTATGAACAACCTAAATAGATAAAAGGGTCAATCTTAATTATAGTGAAAAATTCGTTCTATAAAGTTTATCTCATCTAACAACTATATTTAGGTGGACTTACTATAAAGCATTTTACTATAGAATTTCTACAAGGTTAAACCTCATAAGAATTTTAAATTTAAACTTTTCAATTTATATCTTAATTAAAACCATATGTCAAAATAAGACATATAAACTATATCGCTTAAATAAATATTAATTCTAAATCTATTCTATCTTCTTATAATGTCCAACTCCATTTACAAATTTTACATATATATATATATATATATATATAACTACAAATATATATTAATATGTATCTGTAGCTATATGTTTTATTACTTGTATTATTACCTCATATTTCTATCTCTTCCAGCAACCCTAACCTAGAACGAATACTATATAGTACCCCTTATTTTATTTATTCTATAATCCTTTCTATTCTACCCCTAGCCCTACTCGGGCTAGGGTTTTGTGTTTTAGTTTTATTTTAATAGTTAATGTGGAGCAGGGCGGAGGAGGGCCGAATCCTAGCACGACGGCCACACTTCAAGGCAAGGCGGAGGTTAAACACGTGGTGACGGTGACCCCCGGGCGCCACTCACTGTGGTCTACCACAGTGGCAGCGTCACTGTGGACGCCCACAGTGGCGGTCCTTGGGCCGTCCGCTGTGTCGCCCATAGTGGCGACGCCCACTGTGGTCACCCACAGTGGTGGCTCTCGGCTGCGCCCCCCACTGTGCTAAGAACAGTGGTTCGGCTCTTCCGTCGTCCACTATGCTTAGCACAGTGGTCGATATCCCATAAAACCCCCTTTTTTTATTTTTATTTTTTTTATAATTTGTTTATTAAAATAAAAAAAATTACAAAAGAACAAATATATATATATATATATATATATTAAACAATGAGATTATTTTTGCTTATTTTTAAGGATGATTTCCCTTACTCCTAATATATAGGCATGCAAACTTATTTATGTATAATTACATGTATATATATATATATATATATATATATATATATATATATATATATATATATATATATATATTTAAAAATATAATTATGTGTTGTAACTAGGACATAAATTTTCTATGCAATAAATATATAGGTGTATTTATTCTGAAACATAATTAATAGAGTAGATGTAGATGTTTTCTTTAGATGGATAACATTATATTTATTTCCTTTGATTAAAAATCTTCGTTACTAAAAGAATCTAGATGAGTCATTTAAAGGTTGATTTACTTTTAGCAAAAAAATAATAAGGTAAAAGGTAGAATTAATTCACTTAAAAAAAAACAGCAACTCCAGTATTTTAAATTAATTCATATAATCTGTTTATCCATAGGTTTTATTTTCTGTACATTTACTAATGACAGTGTTAATAAAATTACATAGCAACTATAGGTACATGAAATTATACTAAATCAATAGTCTATTTATCTCTAGATTTTTATTTTCTGCAAATAAGCAAAATGACAGAATTTAATAAATTTTAAAAAGCAACTTTATTTATCGAGAAACCTTAAATTTAACCATGCAATTAGGAAATCAACTGCAATATTTGTATGCATGCAATCCTTACATCATTTCCTTATCTCCTTGATTTTCTCTCTCTTTTTTTTTCTTTTTACATGCATTAAGGAATAAAATAAATTTACTGTATTTCCAAAATATTATCTAACCTACAATTATTAAAGTTCAGAAAAATGTTAGGAACTAATTCTATATTTATTCATTTCTTTTCTGCAGTATAGCATAAAACAATATTTCATCTCTTTAAAGTACATTAAAATACGAAATAACCTTCAATACTAATGCCTTTCCTACTACCTTTCCTACTAGAAGGATGAAATACCAAGATCAACTTATTATTGTAATTAACTTACTATCTTCACAAGGTTAAGTTCTTAGTATTTTTATTACATTTCCCCTTGATCTCAGGTAGGTGTTTGCAAAGTTCTATCTTTCAACAACTTACATTATTTCGCCATCCAAGTCATATCAATAACACACATCAACTCCCACAATCAAGGTTATACATATTGAATTTTCTAGGAGTTCTACTTTGTTTAGGATTTGTTTAAAAGCATGTTTATCCTACCGTATTTTCATCCATGCATGTTACTAAAGAAAATTGACATCACACTTAACCACAACGAATCTACTTATTCTACATTTGAGGCACCTTGTTAAGGTGTTAATACACTATTTACTAAATCGTCCTAGGTGCATAATTTCTTCCAACTTTCTTAGGTGGCAAGGCAAAATCAAATTTAGGTTCTCCAATTCCGCCCTTATATAGGGTAGTTTTCTATCACTAGGGATTAAAATGTTTTTATATTTATAGGCTCCAAGGTTTAAGTTTTATAGGGAACATTATTCACCATATCCAAACATTGAGGTACCCTACAATCCCATTCCAAAGGAGTGATGGAATTTACTAATACTTATTTCAGATATCATCTACGCAATCATCTCCATATACATACCAAATTTATCAGTCGACAATCATTACTTTCACAATTCATTAGGTCTAGGTCACACTATTGTTATAAACTTTCTCTTTCAGATTACTCGCAATTAATTTTACTTAGGAGGATATTCCTTCCTTTATCTTAATTTGATAAAACATGTTCTTTGTTAATTCTTGTGCCTAATTTCACTCCTTGCGGTATTCTCCCTTGACACACTATCAGTGGTTCAATGAACATGATAGACATTTACACAAATCACATCACTAGGGCTAGTTGTATCAACCATCAAAATGACCACTTGACACTTTACAAGATCAAAATACAAGTTACTTCTGCCAAGTCCAATAAAAGAAGAAAAATGCCGGCAATTGGAAAATATTAAAACTAGAAACATGGCAAGTGCCATAGTTCATATAAAAAGAAACATAAATTTAGTGGTCCTCTCTTCATAAACAAAATAAATAAAAAGAAAGTTCTAGCCCCAGTGTCACAATATATTTTTTAAAAAAAATCAAAATTAATGTTGAATCAAACTCGAAACAAGATGACCATTCTAGCCGTGCTATAGGGAGTAACTGCAACACATCACCCAAGATCACACATCCTGAGTGTGTTAGGAAGTGATTATTAGATGCTTGAGGTTTTAGATTCTTTAAATTCCTTTATCGATTTATGAAATACATTATTATACAAGAGCTCACATTCATTTTTTTTAATTTTTATAAATCATGTTCCATTTTAACCTTCACGTGCTTACTATTTCAAGCTACACTTTCCGATATAATCCACTATCTATACAGGGTTATTAACATCCTTAATTATATTCTAACAGGTGTTTGCACTACCTCTACCATTTTCCATCCATTCCTCTTGCACTAATCCTTTTGAACACTTAGTTATACGCAATCTATGCTTAATTAGAAGTTAAAGCTTGATAGGATTAAGGAAATTACTAACGTAACAAATACGATAACTCCTATTCTCAAGTGGGTCGAATAAATTTAATAAGGGCAATTATAATTTCACTCAAAAGTCTCTTTCATTATAGTTGCGTTTAATAGTACTTAATTAGGCCATCTTCTACTAAATAGACTTTTTATATAGTTACTTGGTTCAATATCCATTATTTAATAAATATCCAGTTTCCTCCATCATGTTAATGCATCCTTCCTTAATAACTTAATTTATTATGGCTTCCATTAATTATCTTAATATGCAAAACCTTGATTCAATGATACGTGGCAACTCAAGTGTCGACACTTTCATGTCTTACACACTCGGTTGATAGTTTGGTACAAAATTGACACTTGTTTACTTAGAACCACTTAGGATTTGAATAATATAATCATATAATATTATTAGGGACATCATTTGTTTTTCTTAGCATCTTATGCCAACTCCTTGTATTTTCACCTCCAATATTCACTTGCCTTCCCTAGGTAGGAGCTTGTTGCCAAAATTACTAACACTTATGGTTAAGAGCCATTTGGGGTGGAATTATTGTCAAGTAAGATTGAAAACGGTTGACAATAATTTCTGCCCACACATTTCAAGACATATTTCAAACAACTCGGAGAGTGGACTTATTCTCTCCCCTTGCTAACCACATAATTCGGTTCCTTATCAATGTTCTCATAAAATATTTTATACTGCCAACTAAATTCTCATTAACACTTTAGTATTATATTTATTGTTATACAATCTTTCCATAAGCCATTCCTATCTACATGTTCTTCACTGGTACCTAATGACTAACCATGATTGGGTTGCACTTTGCTTCTTATTTTCTGAACGACATCTAGTTACACATTCCTAGATTATAGGATCCTAATACTTTTACACTCCTTGCACTTCAATGGGGATCTTTTGTATGATTCCTAAATCAACTCTACTCTCTCTTCCATTATTTACTTTCTTCAAGTTTATCTTCTCATAAAGGAACTAGTTGAGGTTTTCTTGCTTGTTTTTCCTAATTAAGTAACCACGGATGAACTTAGGGTTTATGGTAAATACGTGTCTTTACCCAAGAAGTTCATGCCTCCTTTGTCCTTATTTAACTCACCCATAGTATTACTAGGGTTTTCTGATCAAGGGAATTTCCATTCATCATTTGAGTTCCTATCTGTAGGGTTATCCAACTCTAACTCCACTATATTGCTACAAACATAGTCTAACAAATGCTCTTAATAAGAAATTTATCCTGACCACATTCTTAAGGTACCTAGTCATTAGGATAGGTTAATGCTTCTTTCCTGAGATTCGCAAGAGTACCCCTTAACTCTTCTTCATTTATGTTCTCTATGCCGGCCTTGATCTTTTAACCATTATAATTTTCACATAGCTTAAAACTTAACTTAAACTGTCTCAGTTTTATTTATCTTGTTTATGGTGCCTTTATCTAAGGTCTAATTTATCTCACTTGATTTGCCATGTCAAGAACATATCTCGATGGGTGGCATTCCTTTAGTTACCATTAGAGGTATTTTATTGAAAGATTAACTCCTCTAACTTAATTTGATTAGGGTAGTTACTATGTTTTAGGTTCCAATTGAATGGTAACCTCGTAGGTACAAAAGGTCTAATTTTCGTTAATAGACACCGAAATTACTTCATATGAATAAACAGTTGAATATTTTGCAGCCTTTGGGGTTTTATTTAAGCCATAAATATTATGACTAATAATTTCTAATTTCAGGGCTTTTAGTGACCCTTGGAACCCCTTGAATTGATATTTGTTGATCTGTTGATCTATTTATGTTTCACTTTGTTATATCACAAGTTTCCACCTAGGTGTTATACTTTAAGCCATAGTTCATTTTCAACTAAGTTATGAATGGAGCCCATGTTCACCAGTGTTTGAACCTGGGGCTCTGATACCAAAATGTCATGCCCAAAATTTAGGGCAAAAATGGGATTTTTTTTAATTTTTATAATAACTAATTAACAAAGTTCGCTAACTCGACATGCACTATCATGTTTGCCATATCTATATTCGAGCTAACTCTGATACTAACCAAGTAATGAATTTAATTAAAATTTATTTGTGGAAAACTAAATGATTTAATTTATTTTCTCATCAAACATAGACAATAGATTAATTAAATCATCTCATTTAAAATAGTAGATGAAGATGAAATTAATTTCCAGTAACCCATACTTATATATTTTTTTTAAAAATAGCATACTAAATTCGCTAATACGAAATGCACTAGTAAGTTTTTGTCTTAACTATGTTAGGAGTTGACTATTATCTACTAACTCGGGATTATCAAAGTAGGTAGCAATTAGATGCGGAATTTTATTTGATTAGTTACATTGTCTCATCGATTTTATTAAACAAACCAATTCAGTCAATTAATTAACGCATGTAAAATTTAATCTCCAATAGCAAATTGACTTATCTCAAGAACTAATTAAATTAGTTCTGACACTTAGTTATATAGTAGTCCATAATTATATTTTAACGATAATTAACTTATGAACAACCTAAATAGATAAAAGGGTAAATCTTAATTATAGTGAAAAATTCGTTCTATAAAGTTTATCTCATCTAACAACTATATTTAGGTGGACTTACTATAAATCATTTTACTATAGAATTTCTACAAGGTTAAACCTCATAAGAATTTTAAATTTAAACTTTTCAATTTATATCTTAATTAAAACCATATGTCAAAATAAGACATATAAACTATATCGCTTAAATAAATATTAATTCTAAATCTATTCTATCTTCTTATAATGTCCAACTCCATTTACAAATATTACATATATATACATATATATAACTACAAATATATATTAATAAGTATTTGTAGCTATATGTTTTATTACTTGTATTATTACCTCATATTTCTATCTCTTCCAGCAACCCTAACCTAGAATGAATACTATATAGTACCCCTTATTTTATTTATTCTATAATCCTTTCTATTCTACTCCTAGCCCTACCCGGGCTAGGGTTTTGTGTTTTAGTTTTATTTTAATAGTTAATGTGGAGCAGGGCGGAGGAGGGCCGAATCCTAGCGCGACGGCCATACTTCAAGGCGAGGCGGAGGTTAAACACGCGGCGACGGTGACCCCCGGGCGCCACTCACTATGGTCTACCACAGTGGCAGCGTCACTGTGGACGCCCACAGTGGCGGTCCTTGGGCCGTCCGCTGTGTCACCCACAGTGGTGCCGCCCACAGTGGCAGCTCTCGGCTGCGCCGCCCACTGTGCTAAGCACAGTGGTTCGGCTCTTCCGTCATCCACTGTGCTTAGCACAGTGGTCGATATCCCATAAAACCCCCTTTTTTTATTTTTATTTTTTTTATAATTTGTTTATTAAAATAAAAAAAATTACAAAAGAACAAATATATATATATATATATATATTAAACAATGAGATTATTTTTGCTTATTTTTAAGGATGATTTCCCTTACTCCTAATATATAGGCATGCAAACTTATTTATGTATAATTACATGTATATAAACATATATATATATGTGTGTGTGTGTGTGTGTGTGTGTGTGTTGTAACTAGGACATAAATTTTCTATGCAATAAATATATAGGTGTATTTATTCTGAAACATAATTAATAGAGTAGATGTAGATGTTTTCTTCAGATGGATAACATTATATTTATTTCCTTTGATTAAAAATCTTCGTTACTAAAAGAATCTAGATGAGTCATTTAAAGGTTGATTTGCTTTCAGCAAAAAAATATTAAGGTAAAAGGCAGAATTAATTCACTTAAAAAAAAAACAGCAACTCCAGTATTTTAAATTAATTCATATAATCTGTTTATCCATGGGTTTTATTTTCTGTACATTTACTAATGATAGTGTTAATAAAATTACATAGCAACTATAGGTACATGAAATTATACTGAATCAATAGTGTATTTATCTCTAGATTTTTATTTTCTGCAAATGAGCAAAATGACATAATTTAATAAATTTTAAACAACAACTTTATTTATCTAGAAACCTTAAATTTAACCATGCAATTAGGAAATCAACTGAAATATTTGTATGCATGCAATCCTTACATCATTTCCTTATCTCCTTGATTTTCTCTCTCTTTTCTTTTCTTTTTACATGCATTAAGGAGTAAAATAAATTTACTGTATTTCCAAAATATTATCTAACCTACAATTATTAAAGTTCAGAAAAACGTTAGGAACTAATTCTATATTTATTCATTTCTTTTCTGCAGTATAGCATAAAACAATATTTCATCTCTTTAAAGTACATTAAAATACGAAATAACCTTCAATACTAATGGTTCTCTTTTTTTTTTTTTCTATTAAATGAGGCTCTTAAAAACATTTGATACATTTTCTTTTCGAAAAATAGACACGACATAATTTCCTATTACAATGTTGCCACTTAAAACATAAATATTCCATTCCCGAATCTTTTCTGTAATAGATGAAACCAACAATCTCTACTTGTCCTTTTTCTTTTCTTCCAACAACCTGCAAATTAAACATAGGCTATGACCATGGAGTGCTCACCTCCTAGCCTAGGCTAACTAGTAGCCACCCCCGAGGTCGGAGAACCAAGCCCTAGACAGGTAACAAACATGCAACATAGAAGACTGAACACACACAAACTCAAAACACACTCCCAAACCCGGGCTACACTGCACCACCCATTGGTGATGTCTTTTCAAGGGTGGTAGTGGACCAAGTACCCTGAGGAGACTGCAAGTATGGTAAAACAAATAGCCACCTCATGGCAAACCAAAACATATAGCCACCTCATGGCAAACCAAATACATCAAGTATAACATATTCAACCCCTTATTCCTTATGCCTCCCCAAGGCATTCATGCCTTATTTCCCTCCTTATGACCCCCAATGCATAAACAAGCCATGCAGCAAGGGTCACAAAAATTCCCTTGTGGTCGCTCTCATGACGAGAGTCTCTCACTTGAGGGCTGTCGCTTCTACCACCCACAAGATCCTCCTCTCTCCCAAGAGTAGGAGATCTTGATTACTCCCAAACACACATATAAATTATAGAACAAATTACCAAATAAATTTCCAAGAGAACATGCACGAAAACAAATCTTTTTCACAAACATTACTTATAAACACATGCAATAAGAAATCTATTATATGATGAATACGACCAACCTTAATCTGCCCAAAGGTAGGTTAGTTTTGTTGAGGATGAGCAACCCAATTCCACGGTTCTTCTCTTTCTACCCTTAGCTAAAATTCTCAAACCAAAAAATTTCATCTTTTTCTTTACAAAATTATTTTGTCTTCAAAAATGGAGAGTGGGTGATTACCCTCCAATTTTCAAATTCTTGCTTAAGAAGCTCATTCTCTCAGTTCTCACAAGTTTCTAAAAACTAAAGAGGAAGGTAAAACAGAATGGGAAAGAGAACTCTCATCCAAAAAGGAAAGTTTACAATTAGGTTCAAACTTCTATTTTCAATTTTCGCACAACTTAGAAAAGTCAAATTTTAGAGTGTCTAAAAGGTCACTTAGGAGTAGAAACTTGCCTAAAATTACCCCTAACCTTTAGGTATACCTTATGGGCTTTAGGAAACCCTATTAAACTACCCCTAGGTGTTCATTTAACCCATTTTAAACCACTCTGAAGTTTATTTTCGGGTCAAACCTATGTTGACCACCCCAAAGATTCTTTACCCAAGGTATTTATGACATCACGTTACATTAATTGAAAAAAGCTATAGTTGAACACTTTCCCACCAAGAGACAAAAAAAATTAAATTTGAACTTAAATCCACACATGTGTCAAGTGACACAAATAAAACACTTTTATAGTTTAAAACATGAAATCGTCTCTTGTGGATTTTACACAAGTAAATTAAATACACTTAACACACATGCAGCATATACTGTTACAAATAAAATACAACACAAATGGGGTGTTGTCTCTCCAAATAGACAACCCCTGGCTTACGAACATACATAAGTCTAGGTTTGGTTCTCCGTAATATTCCCATGGTCACATGGATAATTCCTGTGTAACTCAATTTACACATTAGTACTTCCAAATAATCTCATATAATATAAAACACATGAATAATAATGCACTAAAAACACTCTGCATACAATATACATTTATCAATCAATACATCTTTCATCCAAATAACTCCACATAACAATTATCATCATCCACATAATTTTGATCCATACATTAAAACATGCATTCCTATTTCTATCATTATAGTAAAGTCCTGCAAATCCAATAATGACATACCTCCTCTCAAATTTATCCTATCTTAGGATCATATAGAGTTCTTTATCATAAAGCATATAAATGAAGCATCAACATTCATCAATGTTATCAAATCACGAAATCATATACGTTCTACATCTAGACATAGCTGACATACGTTAAATCAAGATTATCTAGTCATTGGATCTTTTTGGATTTCAAATTCGTAACATATCAAAATGTACACCACAAGGTGCAATAACTCTATAACTTGGTTAAATTACCTTTCTCACCAATCTATCTGTGTAACACATTCCATTCTATTGAATTATAAAGCATTTATTAATAGGTCAAACATGGTCAACTAAGTAAATCAAAGCTTGGTTTGGGGAAGGCCTTACATCATATCCCCCATGATAGCCTTAGGGATCTTTCCCAAGTGGTTAAGCCTTAAGGGAATTAGGCTTTGATACCAATTGATAAACTTATAAGGTACTAAGTGGGGGGGAGGGGGTGAATCAGTGCAAGAAAAAACAACAAAACCAAGCTGATCACCACTTTAAATAACTTAAAGCTTATTAAACATAAAAGAAATATCACCACATAAGATAACACCCAATATATCAAGCTCCACATAAAACAAATATTTATACGTGGAAACCCAAAAAGGAAAAACCATGGTGGGAGTTAATACCCACAAGTTTCACTATCTGCAGAATAGGAATCTTTAACCGGTTAAGGTCTTACATATATGCCCAGTTAGGAGAAGACCCTGTTAGGAGTCACTTGGTTAAGGGATTTACCTCAACCCTATTAAAAGGTTTGCCTTGTTAGGAGCAACCTCTCAAGAGGATTTAGACTCAAGTTAATGAGTTGCCTTGTTAGGGGATTTACAATTTCAGGCCCGTTAGGACCTTCCCGGTTAGGGGATTTGACTATTGCAACTGTTAGGATAACTACAACAAAGTGATCTACATGTAACACCTCTATTTTTGATAATATCCGCTTCAGTTCCACTCAACAAATCATCAATATATAGCTTCTCAGATTACCGCACAATCAAACTCTCAATATTCGCTTTCGATCTCATACTTCATCTCATAACTCATCACACTTTTTATAAGCAACAACTTAGTTGGCTACTAGCCTTGGAAGAATTTCCTTGGTTCAATGAATCTGGTCAATCTTGCACTATACACTTTACTTATGTTGGCCATTGACATAACAAGCCAAAAATAAAACATAATCGTTACCAGTTTACCGATCTTAGTGACTTTATTCTACCAATTAGCTATTCTTCATGATTGAATGCTCTGTACGACATAAATCACTCATCTTGTTGAATATGTCGCTGCAATGTGAAACATAGCTACCTGATACAATCTCCAATACTATTGCGAAACCACATCACCTAACTCTTCATTGATCGCTCATACTAGTTGCTTGAATACAACTCTGTTTGTCTTTACTAGTTGAAGTCCTATTTGTCGGTTAACTGTTAAATTGTCTTCTCTACCGATTGGCCTAAAAGACTTAGATGTCTATCAAAACATAGTTGCCATCAATGACAACATAAAACAAGTCATCAATCAATCTATTACAGAAAAACATCATCATCAAGACAACAATCTCCCCCTTTGGCATTGATGGCAACACTTAGGAAAAGTTTTGTCTATGTGCAATAGAAAAATTGACTCAACTCATGACACAAACTCCCCCTTAGCAATTGCATGCTATTAAAAAAATTACAAGCATATATACTACTACTCCCCATTTCGATCCAAAATTTTGACTTCATTACTACTCCCCCTTTGACAGCAATGACAAAGGTAAGAAAATACATGAAAGATAATTGCAATATACATCAAAATTTGCATTATCAGATATAGATATAAAGGTTCAAAATGTTTTTACAATGACATCTTAGAAAATGCATCTACAAAATGTGACTTTAACTGCTTCAAATAATTGTGCAAAGTTTCCCAAAGAGTGTCGGTTATCTCAACATGTGTTCTATTCTAGAAGTCCAACTCCTCTGTGGCATCAATTGTACTCATCTCAGGTGTAGCTAGAATAGCTTCAGCTTCCTTGTAGCCTCTCTGCAAAATTTCTGTTGGCATTGCACACTCCAATGAGAATTGAAGGTGATTGAACGTTTTGTCATTGATGGCAACCTTGTAGCATTGTGGAAATCGGTAGGCACAACCACTGGCAGGCATAGGCATAGGCACTGGCACTGGCAGGCATGTCACTAGCAATCACAACAATGTTCACCGACATCCCAGCCAACAGGAACAACTTTTTGTTTTTAATTGTAATATCTTTTGTAAGCCGACATTGCATATTGTAATAGACTCATATATGTATTAGATCTTGTAAATCATTTTAGTAGCAAGGTAGCATGGATGTAGAAGTTGTAGATAGGAATTTGGAATTCATCAAAGCAAGTAGCAAATTAGACTAGCTCAATCACGAAAACTAAATTGCAATGATAAGATATCCTAAAAACATTCAACAGAGATATGAAGACAAGATAATCAAACCAAATGCAAACCATTACAAACGTGAATATCTCCTCCATAATTCTCCATTGTCCTTCTTTCTCCTTCAAATTGCTTTGTTTGTGGATCTCACCTACAAATGCAAAGGCATAGTATGAAAGCAAGATGAAATGGTAGCGTAAGGATACTAGAAGCGTGATTGATCTTTTAAAAATGTGATTAGATTCGATAATGTGATTAATTGATCCCTTGATTGAAGAGATGACAAGATTAGCATGAAGAGATTTGAAGGGAAATTTCAAATCAAGAATGACAAATATGACAAATTATGACAAGATTGACATGCAAAATTGATTGATTGACAAATTATGACAAAATTGACAAGATTGCTATGCAAAATTGATTGATTGACAAATTATGACAAATTATGACAAGATTGAAATGTCATTCCCATGAAATTAGGGGAAATATTAGAAAAATAGGAGAAAATAGAAAATTAGGTTAGAAATGATGAATTGGAAATCAGGAAATTAGAAATTGATGAAAATTAGGTAAATTAATTAATAATTTTTCATTCATTAATTAATTCACAAAAAGAGGGGGAATTAATTAGCCAATTAAATAAATATTTAATTGTGACAAGAAGACTTAGGATAAATAAATAAATTATTTAACCTAGAGGGAAAATGACAAACAAGATTAAATGAACAAATCATAAAACCCTAGAAGATGAATTGGAAATGCAAGGACGACAATTAGGTCTTGACAAAAGATAATTGATGTAGGGTCGATTTGATCATGATTTCGATTGACAAAGGACCAATGCTGATAAATGATTTAATTGATAAATTGACCAAGATTGATAAAGAGATCAAATTGATAAGCGCCAATTGATGAGGAACAATGACTAATTGATCCAAATTGACACGATTGAAAAGGACAACGATCGATGACGAATCAATCGCAAAATGACAAGATTGACAAGTTGATAAGGATCAATGACGAATTGATCGCAAAATGACAAGATTGACAAGGATCAATGATCGATGATGAATCAATCGCAAAATGATAAGAGGACAAAACCCTAATTCCATCATTGATTAAGATTGACGATGTCCAAAATGATGATAAA
Organism: Cryptomeria japonica; assembly: GCF_030272615.1. NCBI lineage: Eukaryota > Viridiplantae > Streptophyta > Pinopsida > Cupressales > Cupressaceae > Cryptomeria > Cryptomeria japonica. The sequence continues at coordinate 465,680,436 of NC_081410.1, read as the reverse complement.
TGAGCATGCACATTGATGCGACAGGATAAGATCGATCAAAATCATAACTGAAGATTGTTATCGACAAGACCAAATTCGAAAGCAAGAAAAATGAAGAATGTAGAAGGACTCGATGCTCGTAAATGATAAAGATCAAGTACGCAACATAGAAGAAATGTTAATGCGATGCAAAAACCCTAAAATAGGGCAATGCGCTAATGTTAAAGTATGACTCCGCAAGCGTTGATCATTTTTAGATGTCTACATTTTGCCCCTCTTTGAGACAATGCGATTCTAAGCGTTGTTTCAAAGAACAATAATGAAAATGCCCCAGACAATAACAATGACATATGCATGCCCCCTCGAGGAATTGGCCGGAAACATCCAGAAAAGAGGCCAATTGATCGATAAGAAAGACAGAAAATGATAGGATTGAACGGATTGAAGATTGGAGATCGGATACACAAAGGACAAGCAGTGGAAGGTGCAAAAGACCACAACCAGCATAAGATGGAGAGCATGCACGTCCATCTAGGCATTGACAAAGATCTATAAATGAGACAAAGAGAAGGAAAAGAGCTCATTTGCACTAGCCAAAGTGGAGGAATTGTTGCTCTGGAAAAGGACCCTTGCATAGAGATAGCGAACATTCCAATGGCAGATCACTTTGGGGAATGTGTACGCACCTATAGACGATCGGATGATGCGGGAGCAGCGGTATGTATCTCAAAAACCCATATTGTCAATTTCATGAATTTTACTTGATTGCGGGACATTGCAGGGCCCACAGGGAATGGAAAAAGGGACATCTGCACCTGTGTGGGTGCATTCTGTGCTTGTCTAAGAATGTTCTGCGCCTGTGTAGGGTACACAGGCGCAGTTGTGCACTTAGGACCCTAATTTGACTGAAAACAGCGTGCGAATGATCCCAAAAAGAGGGATAAGGGTAGAATAGGTCAAAATAGATAAGAAACACCCTGATTTGTGCATGAAACAAGGAAATGCAGCCCTTAGGAGCAAATCCTAAAACTGAAAAAGTGTGCCCCAATTGTGATGCAGAGTCGACAGTATCCATTGATTACGCGGGAGAACAGACCCGACTGCTTCATGTTGCGACATAGACTCAGGAGCACGGACAAAGATACATTAGCAGGACTTGGATTATACTACTTCACATTCATGCCTGAGATTAGGGAAAACATAGGACTGCTTACCGCATTGGCAGAGTGATGGCATTCAGAGACTTCCTCATTCCATTTGCCGACTGGAGAGGCGACAGTGACACTAGAGGACGTGTGGCGTATCCTCCGCATTCCGATTCATGGGGAGATGATAGTCTATGACCCAGCGACAAGGAGAGACACTTTGTGTATATTATTTGAGTGCGATACAGATGACCTGGATATCGTAGAGAGGGAGATCCATTGGGAGACCATGGTAGCGGAGTATGATCAGCGATATGTGGTGATAGCCGTGGTTATAGCATGCCTATTAGCATGGGATAGATGAGGACATGGATTCCCTATTGGATAGGGAAGCATGCTAAAGCGGATGGCAATAGAGGGGACTGTATACGCATGGGGACCATGTGTGCTTGCTATGTTATATTTTCAGCTGCATTAGATAGCATATAAGAGGGTGAAGACTTTGAGTTGTGGGGTCACACTGTTACAAGTATGGGCATTTGAGCACATAGCCATATGTCAACTGATTGCAGAGAGATAGGTAGTACCACATCAACCATATGTGTACTGTTATGGGGGTACGCTGAGACAGGGTCCGTTCAGATACATATTGTATTGGCGACATGAGCTAGACAGATTGAGAGAGTTCACATGGAGGCCATATCAGGATTGCCCTGGATGGTCAGATGATAGTGATGAGCTACTGTATTGCAGACAAGAAAGATACCTGATTGGGCGACTAGTGAATTGCCAGAGAGTGATTGAGATGTACCTACCAGAGAGAGTCAGATGACAGTTTGGAGAGAGGCAGGATGTACCAATAGGGACTGCACACTTTGCCCGATCTCACAGAGAGACGAGTTAGTGGGGAAGGATGATTCAACCACACATAGCATATTCTGACTTCACACAGCTACAACAGAAATAGTGGGATTGGAGATTAGATGTGGTGGAAGCCGGGATGACAAAGGAGTATGAGCGATGGTTTGCACGATGATGACCTATGCCATTGACAGATCCTGATATTCCGGTACCTAGGAGACAGGAGGACTTCCCACTCACTGGAGAGGAGGGAGATGATGAGGATGGAGGTGATGATGAGGACGGAGATGATGAGGATGAGGAGGATGATGAGGAGGATGACAAGGACGGAGGGGATGATGAGGATGGAGATGAGGACGAGGAGGATGAGCCAGATCCAGCCGATCAGGAGTCATTGTAGGATATACCCATAGAGCCAGAGACAACTAGCATAGAGGAGATGGAGATATGTAAGGCCACCATAGCGAGTCAGCATGATCACATTGTGACATTAGAGATATAGAATGCTATCTTGAGGACAGAGCAGGATTAGTTCAGAGCAGAGATAGCCAGACTCACAGCGGCTCGAGATACAGCAATAGCGCAGGCACAACAAGCAGAGCAGAGAGTGACCGAGTATATTGGGTCGATTAGGGATGCTAGTGCACATGAGATGGCATAGATGTTGGTAGAGACCAGAGATGAGATATACTAGTTGAGGACACTATATGAGAGTACAATTCCACTAGAGTAGAGAGCAGCGACATATCGGTCACGGTCAAGGATAGAGAGCATGCCACATTCTCGGAGGTCAGTGAGACGCATGGGGGTGAGTGGACCTAGGAGACCACCACAGCCAGGACCTGGGGCAGGAGGGACATCATCCTTGAGACATGGCAGGGATGAAGAGGACAGAGGGAGAACCCAATGATAGAGGCACATGCTCCTTATGACAAAGACATATATAGTGTGACATTATGTATTTAGCCTGTGGGCCATACTTAGGACAGACAGTCCAATTTTGTACTTTGATATTGTTTTGATATATGATATGATATGTAGCTATATGATGGGATGCAATGTGTTATGGCTTATGTTTACGTTCCATGTATGGATGGCTTATGCACTGTTTATGTACCATTGTGGAACATGTATGAATGGTGTTTATATTTTTTTGGATGCATGTATAAGATGAAATGGATAAAATGCTTGATATGGGCTTGATATAATGCAAATGTACTAATCAATGAATGTAGGATACAACTTATGTTTTTGGAGATTGGAGAACTAGACCGAACTGACTGCCCAAACTGACAGAAGAAATGTTAGTAAGAAGAAATTAGATAGAGGAGAGTTAGAGATGAAGAAAAACTTGCTTTCACCAATGCAAAGAAGTAGGTGAGAACCTTTATTTAATGTAGCAAAGTGGATGCAGAGCATCATGGCATTGAAGGCCAGAGCTGAAATGCAGCCCCTTTTGCAAAAGATAGACACATCGCACACAAGGAATGAGTGAAGCATCCTAGGGTGCATACATCAAGGGTTGAGGTATGTGTGGCATTCACAAAGCGAACGTACTTATCACAGACACCCAATGATATAGTTGCCCCAGTTTGTGACAAACATTCCACAAACAACAAACACCACAAAAAAGAAAGGGACCATGAACCATCCCGGTCACTCTAAATCACTCAGTGACATCATTGAGCAACATAGGAACACGATCGAAGCCAAAGATAAATCAGTAAAAAGATAAGACTCACAAATTTGACCAAGTCAAACAAACAGTCTGATTGTCATTGTCAAAGGTGGAAAACAGGAACGATCATGCTGTCTGGTTTCAGGGAATGCGGTACCCTGTCTAAGACAGGACACAGTCTGGTTTCGAGTATACCACACCCTGTATAAGACCCATGATAGTAGTGACAAGGACAAATGATATTGATGTTGATTGATTGATATGACAAGTTTAATCAGTTTGAATGTCTGGTTTGATTGAAAAGTTCATCTGTTAATGCATGATTTCATTAAAGCATAGTGTTGTAACATGTTATCTGTGTGTTGTCGACACAAATGTTTGATCGATTGTCGTTGGATGTATGCTCAGTGATCTGTCTATGCATAGAGGGTACCATTTATTGACAAAATGCAAAATGCCAAAGAAATTGTTTTTGGATTCTAATGTTTTGAAAAAATTTTGTTCGTTTTTCAAGACTTTATTTGACTTCTTAGGGATTTTTTTCAGGACATTATGCAATTTTCTTTTGGATTATTTCAGGACAATATTTGATTTTTAGGGATTTTTTTAGGACATTATTTGATTTTTAAGGATTTTTTTAGGACATTATTTGAATTTTTTGGGATTTTTTTAGGACATTATTTGATTTTTTTGGATTATTTCAGGACGTTATTTGATTTTTTTGGATTATTTCAGGACGTTATTTGATTTTTTTGGGATTTTGTTCAGGACATTTTTTGATTTTTAGGGATTTTTTCAGGACATTATTTGATATTTAGGGATTTTTATGATTTTTGCCCCCAGTGTCTAGCAAGGAAAGGAATATGACAGGTGAATAAATAGGCTTGCTAAAATGTTGGTGGATAGAGGGAAGACAAAGGCCTTTTATTATGGAGACAACGCAGATGCAATTTTCAAGGGCTATTGCGTGATGGGACAAAAGATTGGATATGACATTGTAAAGTAGTGACATGGCATGAGGGACATGTCAAGAGGTTTTTGAAACCATGTTTAAATTTTGCATCCTTATGTCATATCAAGATCAAGGAATGAAAAACAGTGTATGGATAGCGATAAGATATGGATAGGATAAGCAAGACCAAGAATGGATAAGGGACATGGACTGATGGTCGGGATAGGCTAAGGGATAGTGGCAGAAAGTTGCAATAAGCTAGGGAATATGGATGAAAGGTTATAATAAGCAAATGGATAAAGACCAAAAGCTATGATGGACTAAAAGCTGCAAACAAGATGCATGATGCTCATGATAATCCTCATCCTTGTCAAGATCAAAGGTGGAAAGGGAAAGTGGACATGAGGGACAATAGGATATGAAGGGTAATGATAGGGGTTTGATAGGATAATGGAACAATGAAGGACAAAAGGATATGATAGGATAAAACCTGTCCCCAAGTATGGTATGCAAGAAGTTCATAGCTTACGCATGATGCTTGTTTGTCAGGTTTTCATCATGGTACTTGCCCAAGGTGCCTTTTTGCCAGGTTTTCACCAGTGGACAAATTATTTTTGCTTTACTTTTTTCTTTCTTTCTTTTTTCTTTTTCACTTTTTTTTTTGTTTTGACTTTTTCAATAGAAGATGGACACATGATAGGGGATGGAAGAAGGACTCAAACATCTTTTTGTTTGCATAGTAGCCTTGAAAAAAATGGACCATGACCTTTAAAAGTATGCTCAAAGACATTGGTAGGATAAGGACATGGAAAAAGAGATGAAATTAAGGCAAGGATTTATGCAAAGGATTGGATCAGAGGGATCGAAGGATGGAAAATATGCATTGGATAATGGATAGGGTATTGGAAGAACTGGGCTTCAGTGGATGGAAATGTTGGCAAGATCGACATTGGCACACACCTTGAGGGGTGATGGATTGATGAAGGAAAGATGTATTTTGGATATTGAGATTTTGACAAAGGAAAGGCTATGGATTTTGGGACATAAGGGCCCAAAACGGATGAAGAAGGTGGTGTAGGAATAGAATTGGAAGGTTTGGATGGAGGAATAGCAATTTTGGAGGCCAAGTTGGATTTTTCTTTAGGCTTTTGTGCTTCAAGGAGCTGCTTAGGGATCCACATGGTTTTTGATTTTTCATGCTTTTGTGGTTCCTTGGAGTGCATTGCTTGCACAAGGGATTTAGGAACCCATATATATTTTGACTTTCCTTTATTTTTCTCAATGGGCCTTTGTGGCCTTTTAGATATTTCCTTTTCTTTATAGATCATATTGTTCTTTGTTTTGACATGTCGATTATATTGGACATGTTGATCCTTGAATACATGTGGATTTCTAGACTTATGACTTTTATACTTGGCATCCAAATTGCTTGGAGGGGGAAAGGAATGCATGGATGGATATGAATGAAATGGAGATCTTTTGGATGGATGAAATTTACTCAAGGACGTGTGCCTTTGCTGACCTTGCATAAAGGATGAAGGGATATAAGGAACTAAGATGGATGAAAAGTATGACGGGGAAGGTGTATGTTTGGATTTTGAAGGGATGTTGGATTTAGTAGGGGTACCCACGTCTTGAGGAATTTCACTGAGGCCATGACCCTTACTATTTTCTTTAACATGAAGGGATTCTTGCTTATGGAGATCTACTCCTTTGCCTTTATGAATATCTTGACTTGTAGGATACTCTTTTCTTTGGGAAGAAGATGCGAGTCCGTTATGAGGTGGATATGATATGAGAGAAATAATGAGATCTTGAAATGGATCGGATTGCACCAAAGTAGAAGAACCCATTATGCATGTCGAGGGTTCATGAACATCTTACACTAACATGTTAGAAATAACAGGCTCTTTAAGAGATGGAATGGGAGAAATAATGGGATCATCAAAAGAAATGCGATCTTGGAGTGTATATGGAGCATTAGGACAAGGAGATGGAGGAACAAAAGGATCTCGTGGAGGATTTAAAGGAATAATTTGATCTTGACAAGGAGGAAGATCATTGGAATCCTCTTTAAAGGTGATTTTCTCTTGACTTTCAATGGGATCATCATAAAGGATGGAAAGGATATCTTGATCTTTCTTAGGAAGTGGAATGCCAATGGGATTTGAAAGGACATTTTTTTCATGAAATGGAAGGGGATCATTTGGGATTGGATGGACTGGGATATCTTGATCTTTCTTGGGGAATGGTGTGTCAATAGGGCTTTAGATAGGATGGACAAGAATAGGGGAATCATCGTGAGTGTCTGGGAACATGGGGTCCTGGTCAACAATTGGATGGGATGATAAGGTTTCAAGATCTTGATCTTGATCTATTTCAAGACATGTTTCTTCATGCTCTAAATTATCCTCTTGACATGGGGTTGGACTTTGGATATGCATGGGGGATTTTGGCAAGGGATTAATGCTTTGGCATGAAGGAAATGCACTTTGAACATTTGTGATGGATTCTGGCAAGGAATCAATGCTTGAACATGAGGAAGAGGGACTTTGAATGGGGTCCTCTAAAACAGGTAATGGCAATAAAGTGCATGGTGGCATTGGGTCTTGTATTTCTGAAACATGACAAGGATGTGCATCATGAATTGGATTATCTTGGCAATCAATTATGGATAGCCCTTGGATAATTTCATCCTTGGGTGTATTATTTGATGAGGACAATATGGAAGGTTCTTGTGAAACTTCTAAAGGTGTAGGGATAGATGCCACTGGAGAGTCAATTTGTTTGTGGGGGGATGAGGCATTGCTAGACATAATTGTATTATGTTGATCTTCCTCAAAGAACTCACTTGGTAATTTCCTTAAGATCCTTGCAATAAGGCCACCTTTCTTTCGAGGTTTTGATGTAGTTGAATCTGGAATTTGAACTTGTTTGGCAAGGAGTTGGTCTTGGTTTGATGTCATGTTTTGATTTCAAACTAGATGTTGATCAAATTGGTTTGACATGTTCAAAATTTGGCTTGGTGCATGTTGCAACCTTTGTTTTTGAATGTTTGGTTGTGGTTGTTGACATTGATATGTTAATTGAACTTGTTGATATTCCACCATTGGTTGAACTATTTATGGACATCGTATAGTTGGTTGGACATATTGTTGAAATTGGACCATTGGTTGTGTTGGTTGTATATGTTGGACCATTGGTTGTGTTTGTTGGATATGTTGATTTAAGATTTGATTGAATGAAATTTGACCAAAGGAATTTTGATTTGGGACTTGATTGAAATTTGTGCTTGTTTTTTGAAATTGTTTCATCATCTCTATTTGAGAGATGAGAGCCGGTATTTCTGATCGTTTGATAAGAGCTTTTACATCAATTGGCTCAAATTTTGGGTTTGGAACTTGAAATTTTTTAAATGTTTTGGACATTTGGGATCTAATCTTCTCACTATTTTTCACTTTTTGTTCCAAGATCTCTTTTTATTGAGCTAGTTTCTCCTCTAGTTTTTGTATTTGGAGCCCTGTTTCATCATAAAAAGTTTGACCGATATTGCCTTGTTGTTGGGTTGGATATAATTGTGATTGTCTTGGATTAAAATTCGATTGCATTGTCGGTTGATATGTCAAACTTTGTTGCATCATTGGTGCTTGGAACCTTGTTTCAATAGACATGTCACTATGTAATGTTTTTGGGATTTTTGATTTTAAAAGGATGATGTATGATATGGCACTAAATGCAACCTAAATAGATGAAAATGCAATCTATGGCAAGAATACGACCTATGGTTTTTTTGTTTTTCAAGATTTGGACAAACTTTTTGGAATGCAAACCTAAAGACTCAACCTTGGGAAGTTGGAATGAAGCAAAGACCTTAAAGGACAAAGGACCAAATGACAATAGGACAAATTGACAATGTCTCACCTATATGCTTGGATACTAAGCCAGGTTTGACAAAAATGATATTAATGAAAGGACAAATTTTAGACAAGGTCAAGACTCCCTAACAACAACTTAGGGTATCATCCAAAGTTTTGAATTACTCAAGTATGACAAAACCTAGTTTTTGAGACTACATGCAAGAAAGTAATGATTATGACAATGACTTAGGATATGATATAAAAATGATCTAAGGATATGATATGACAATGCAATGATAAGGATATGCGAAGACCAATGACTTGGAATATGCGAAATGCAACCTATGCAACCTAAATGGAAATTTGTCTTGGATATGACAATGAAATGCAAACTTAGGGAAAATGATCTTGGACCTAAGAGCAAAATGAGGATGCTTGCAATGAAAAGGACTACCTAGCCTAAAGTGACATGAATTTTGAAACAAAGACATTCAATGTGTTGACAACCATGTTCAAATGTTGGATGAATACTTGGACAAATTTGGACCTTTGTTTGGATTGTGTTTTGAGTTGAATATTGTTGATTTTGAAAATCCAAGTTGATTATGAGCACTTTTTGAAAGCTTGTTTTTAATTTAACCTTTGCAATCACGGAAAACAAAATGTTTGTTTGACTTTGACTCAAGACAATCAAGCACATTTACAACAAATCCTATGGTTGGCAAGGGCAATATCTGTTGAATCCTCTAACCATAAAATACAACACTTAGCCGGATAGCTAGAGCCTTGGTAGCACTGGCTCCCCCTTACAGTGCACTCACTTCTCGGGCATACCAAGCTTCGAGTTCAAGGGGCATCACTTCCCAAGAACTTGCTATCTCTAACTAAGGAGTACATGAGAGGTGTCTTTAGCATGCACGTATCAGAATGCCTGAGCCAACAGATAGAAGGATTTTGGCCTCTAAAAACAAGAGATTCTAGTAAGGGCTTCTATTTGGGTGGGTATTGATTTGGCGAATAAACCGTCATAGTACCATTCCAACACCCATTGTCTACAACTTTCATTGCATCCACAGTTATTTAGAGTGGTTTGAAAGAGCTTGGCTTCAGCCCGTCACCACTTCGGGTCATTCCCTCTCACCAATGCCTATGCGAAGTGTCAGGAAAACCGGGAGGCAGGCCCAATTCTAAGGGTTAAAACATGCAAACAAATTAAAAGCAAACAAAGCATGCATGGTGTTCATTAACCTTTAAGAAACTAAATGTGCAACTACTCTAAAAATCACATGCAAGATGTTTTAATAAAAGTCTTTGACCTCATCCTGCATAAGATTTGTTAGTAGATTCATTTTTTTTTTGTCTTCGTCACACGTAATGCCAAGGTGCTGCATAGAGAATTAGTACCAAAGAAAAGCAGAATATAAGAACAGAATGAAAACAAAGTAATTTGCAAGTAAAAACACTGATTTTACCTCTGTTTCTGGCCTTACACAGGCGCAAAATGTCTCAACACAGGCACAGAATGCCTTGAGATAGGCGCATAATGCCTTGACATAGGCGCATAATGCCTTGACACAGGCGCAGATCCCTCCTACACAGGCACATAAGTGTCTAGAAAGCTCTGGGTCACCCTGTTTCTTGAGTTTTTCACCTGCAAATTAGCTCAAAAGGCACTCAAAACATGGTTAAATGGTTAGTTCACATCGGGTTCACCAATTAATGTAGATAGGAATTTGGAATTCATCAAAGCAAGTAGCAAATTAGACTAGCTCAATCATGAAAACTAAATTGTAATGATAAGAAATCCTAAAAACATTCAACAGAGATATGAAGACAAGATAATCAAACCAAATGCAAACCATTACAAACGTGAATATCTCCTCCATAATTCTCCATTGTCCTTCTTTCTCCTTCAAATTGCTTTGTTTGTGGATCTCACCTACAAATGCAAAGGCATAGTATGAAAGCAAGATGAAATGGCAGCGTAAGGATACTAGAAGCGTGATTGATCTTTTGAAAATGTGATTAGATTCGATAATGTGATTAATTGATCCCTTGATTGAAGAAACTCATCCAATTTATAGAAAAATTGAAGAGATGACAAGATTAGCATGAAGAGATTTGAAAGGAAATTTCAAATCAAGAATGACAAATATGACAAATTATGACAAGATTGACATGCAAAATTGATTGATTGACAAATTATGACAAAATTGACAAGATTGCTATGCAAAATTAATTGATTGACAAATTATGACAAATTATGACAAGATTGAAATGTCATTCCCATGAAATTAGGGGAAATATTAGAAAAATAGGAGAAAATAGAAAATTAGGTTAGAAATGATGAATTGGAAATCAGGAAATTAGAAATTGATGAAAATTAGGTAAATTAATTAATAATTTTTCATTCATTAATTAATTCACAAAAAGAGGGGGAATTAATTAGCCAATTAAATAAATATTTAATTATGACAAGAAGACTTAGGATAAATAAATAAATTATTTAACCTAGAGGGAAAATGACAAACAAGATTAAATGAACAAATCATAAAACCCTAGAAGATGAATTGGAAATGCAAGGATGACAATTAGGTCTTGACAAAAGATAATTGATGTAGGGTTGATTTGATCATGATTTCTATTGACAAAGGACCAATGCTGATAAATGATTTGATTGATAAATTGACCAAGATTGATAAAGAGATCAAATTGATAAGTGCCAATTGATGAGGAACAATGACTAATTGATCCAAATTGACACGATTGAAAAGGACAACGATCGATGACGAATTGATCGCAAAATGACAAGATTGACAAGTTGATAAGGATCAATGACGAATCAATTACAAAATGACAAGATTGACAAGGATTGATGATCGATGACGAATCGATCACAAAATGACAAGAGGACAAAACCCTAATTCCATCATCGATTAGGATTGACGATGTCCAAAATGATGATAAATGAGCATGCACATTGATGCGACAGGATAAGATCGACCAAAATCATAACTGAAGATTGTTATCGACAAGACCAAATTTGAAAGCAAGAAAAATGAAGAATGCAGAAGGACTCGATGCTCGCAAATGATAAAGATCAAGTACGCAACATAGAAGAAATGTTAATGCGACGCAAATACCCTAAAATAAGGCAATGCGCAAATGTTAAAGTATGACTCCGCAAGCGTTGACCATTTTTAGATGTCTATAGAAGTGATAAGGAATATTAAGGCAGATTTTATATAAGGGTTTATGGTTATAGTATGAGCTTAAACCGGTGCTGAACCTGGCATAGCAGATGCTGAATTGTTGTAGTACATTATATTGGATTCTCATAATCCATTTTGTAAGTCAGTGAGACTTCCTTTTGTAATTGAGCATTGAGCTCTAGGTAGTTGGCCTTCCTACATGTGTAGGCCCCTCTTGTAGGTAATATTCATTCATTGGCCAGTGAGTGAATATTGTGGGTCACAAATCCCACCGAGGTTTTTCCCACACCGGGTTTCCTCGTTAAACATCTTGTGTTATGGTGTTCTTTCTATGTTATCTTTATTGTTCCTATTTACTGCATTAATTCTTGTTTACCGGTACACTGTTTTGAAATGCAAAATACTTAATGAGGTTAAATTTTCTATAAACCGGTTAGATACTGATTCACCCCCCCCTCAGTAGCTTTGGACTATCATCAATCCTAACAATTGGTATCAGAGCCTGGTCCTCTATTTTCAAAAGTCTAACAACTTGAGGAAGATTCTGACACCGATACAGATGGAGAATTTAAGAAAGCAATTAGAAGGATCTCTTGTGGACTATGATGCAGAGAAGTTGAAGAATATCAAACTTGAAGATTATCTAAGGACTGCATAGGAATTCATTCAAAGACTTTAGGAGAATCTCACTATTGCTAGAAATAAGACAAAAGAACTTCATGAGAAGATACAAAGTAATGATGATGGAAAGGAAACTCTTAATGAGCTTGTAAGCAAGATGAGGCAAGAAAACATGACTTTGATGAATGAAATGCAAGACATGACAATGAGATTTTGTAAAGACATTGAAGACAGAAAGAAGAATGAAGATGACTTGACTAGGAGACTCAATGATGCCGGAAATGAAAATCTAAGACTCAGTCATGAAAATGATATGTTAAAGATAGATCTGATTCACATGGAACATGATAAAATTGAACTTATGAGACAGAAAGAAATTTTGGAAAATGAGTTGGCTACTACAAATCAACATAAAGAGAAATTCAAAAAAAGTTTAGAAGAACTTGATGGTATGCTGAAAAGTCAAAAACCTAATGGAGACACTAATCGACTTGGATTTGAAGTTGGTGAGAGTTCTGGTACTGCAAATAATCATGATCACAGTAAACCGGTAAGACAACCCAATGCCTAAAAATTTAATGGGAAATGTTTTAACTATAACAAGTATGGTCATAGAGAAAATCAATGTAGAACTAGAAACAATCAAAACATTAATGCACCCATTGGTCAATGTTCGAAATGCAACAAAATTGGTCACAATTCAGAAAACTGCAAAATGAATGTAAGATGTTATGTTTGTAGAAGATTTGGGCACTTATCTAATCAATGCAGAACACAAACTAACATAGGATACGGAAAGGATATTTAGAAAAACAACGTGACTTGTTATGCTTGTAACAAGATTGGACATATTGCAAAATTTTGTAGAAGCAAGACTTCACCGACAAATAATAAAGGATCTAGTTTGAAAGGCAAAGAGAAGGTTGATGAGGTAAAGAAAGAATTTTCAACACAATGGATTAGAAAGATAGATCAGAATGTTGATGAGACTATTCCTTCACCGGTAGATCAAAGTATTACTCCACCAGTAGGAGACTCTTCATCCAACTAAAAAGTAACCCTTGGGGGTATTGCAAAAAGTTGAAAATCATGCAAGTTTACCCTCGGTTGATGGTGAGAAGATGGATTTCTTCCTTACCGGCAGATGTGTTAAGTTTCACTTAACTGGCGAACATTTAATGTGGTTGTTGGAGGAAAAGACATTATAAATAAGTGATTTTCTCTCTTTTTCAATTCACTGAGCATTCAAACTTTCAGAGAGCGTGAAAATCAGAGCGAAGGCATCCTTAGCGAGAAGTGAAGAAAGTTCTTTCAAGCATTCAAACCTATCAGACATATTAAGGTATTTTTCAATGGCTTCCTCCTCTGCTCCAGAATTTATTGCAAACCCTACTATTGTGGAAGTAGTTAAACACCCTAGACCTGTTTTTAAGATTATCCCTGAGATAGCAAAATGGGATGATTCCCTAGGAGCTTTTTCAAAAATTCCAAAAGGTGTTGCATATATTGAAGATCCTAGAATCTATATTCATTGCCATATTGAGGAATTAGGTTCAAAAGAAATATTGAAAATGTTTAAAACTATTATTTGTGATGAAAGTGGAATTGTGAAATCCGAACATAAGGTTATTGAAACTTTAGGTTTTGTGGAAATCCTTGACATGCTGGAATTTCCTAAGGAGGTAGTAAGGATTGTTCTTAGTAGAGTTCGTGGTGAATTCTTTTTGCTAGACTCTATTTGTAAAATCACTAAGGAAGCAGTTAGGGCAGTGACTGGCTTACCCTCCACTGGTAGTAGGCCAGATAAAACTAAAAAGGTTCCTAATAACACTATCATGACATTAACAGGAGCAACCTATGATAGCAGATCCCTGAGAGTGAATGATGTAAAAGATGTGAATGTTAGATTCATAAGTATGATTTTAGGTTATAAGGCCACCCATGCAAACCGATTCAACTCTGTTTCTAGTCTTTGTATTAAAAGTGCATATGATATGGTCAACAATGATGCAAAGATAGATGTATGTGAGTGGTTAAAGGATGAGTTAATAGATAATTTGAAAAAGATCAAAGGAGACAAGAAAGGTACTTTTCATTTTGGCAATCTCTTGGTATGTCTGATATTGTATCTTAAAAAAGAGGTTCCCGGTATTGGTAAGAAAGGCTTTGGTTATGATATACCGGTAGGCAAACAACTGTTAGATATCTTCACCGGTATGGGGACATATAAGGATAACAATATAACAATGTACTTCAAAACATTCAAAGCAAAAATGAAAACAAGAGAGAGATTACCAAAAGTATTGTAGATAAATATGAGAAGGAAATATGTTTTGTAATCAAGAAGGATGAGATATGGATGGAGGCAGTTCTTCCTAGAATTGTATGGGTAACATACATGGGATATGAGGCAGATGTAAACATCATTGAAAATTATGCCAAATCCCTATTAGAAGCCCCTAGAGAACTGGAAGAAAAGGTTTTTGGAAATGCACAAACAATAGAAAGTGATGTACAAACATTAAAACAGAGAAAGAGAAGAGAAAAATACATAAGGAGTGAATCTAAACAAGTTAAGGAAATTAAAGAAAATGTCATGAACATAAGTGGAATAAAGGAAAGTGACTTAGAAGGATTACAACCAGAGGCACATCTCTCATCGGTTGGTACATCCTCTGACAGTGAAATTTTTGCTGAGTTTAAGAGAGTTGATAGAAAGAGAAAACCATCACCGGTACCCTCTCCTCCTCCCAAGAAAACAAGAACACCAAGGTAGAAGCAACAGCCAGTGAGACCACTAACAAAGAAGTTGACACCCAAGAAGAAAAAGAAGCAATAGGTTATACCACCATTGGACAACTTACTGAATGAAATAACTGATGACAATAACTTATCCAATGTGAGCAAATTATATGATACATTCACTAATGAATAGAAAGAAACTATAGAGAATAGCATCATCCCACATCTTGAAATATATAAGAAAGTGTTAATAGAAGTTGCATATGATTTTCCTAGTGAATTGTATAGGCAGTTAGATGCTAAGAGGTTAGCAATTATGGAGCTAGATAAGAAAATTAAAATTGAGAAACTTCTAGCTGTACATCCAGTAAAATCTGTTGAAGAAATTGATGAATTGATCAGTAAAGCTAATAGGTCGGTTTTTGCAAGCGGACACTGGCATGTGAGCCTAATGGCTGGTAGGGTTAATGAAAATTTAGAAGAAACAACTGACAAATGGGACATCTTCTTTATTGAGAAAGAAAAACAAGAACTGAAAAGACCTAAAACTTTTAAAGTCTATCAAAAGGACAAAGACAAGGGGAAAGGCAAGCTAGGTGGACTACCAAGCATTAAAGTAACTGATAACCTACCACCACCTTCAATTACTCCACCAGTACAGACTGATAGTACCGACTACTGAAAATGTGGATACACCACATGAGGATACAAACCTTGAGTCTAAAATTTTGTACACTATGAACATAGACACTCAATAGGTTAACATTGTAGTTGATAATGAAAGAATAGAGGAAAAGAAAGATGTTGCTACTGAGCAACCGATAGATAATATTGAGGTTGGAACATAGGTATAACACATTGAGATTGGGGTATAGGTAGAGCAAATTGAGCATTCAGAGGAACCCCTGTTTAGTGAAATAGTTACCGACAATACCAATGAAAGCATAGAGAAACTTGCAAAGATAGTAACTAAGATACCGACAACAGAGAGTAAAGAAAAAACAATGGAGATAGCGGAACTAGATAACATAGTGAAACAAGCAAAGAAACTGACAAAGTCACAGGGACACATTGAGATAGTGAAAATGGTAACCACAGAGAAACCAAAACCTTTGCTAATGGAAATGCAAACACAAACTGGCCCACCAGAGGTCGAGACAAGCAAAGCGGTTACTCCCATTGGAAGCACTGATATTGTAAAGGTAGTTGGGAAGACATCTAGTACTTCACTGACAAAATTTAGACCCACCAATGTGACTGAAGTACTTTTGGATTCAATAAAGAAAATAACAGACTATAATGCATTGGCCTATAAGGCAATTGATGACACAATTCCTATTCTTAAGTTGATTGCACCCAAATGTAATGTAGATAATAAGGATTCTTTGAGTCAGTTAGACACATTGTCTAAATATATTATTGGCAGTATACTGACTGTTGATCAAATAAATAAAGAGACATTCAAGGAGAAAATAGAAAAAGAAAAAGATAAATTCTTTGAAGAAATAATAAAGAAGTGCATAGAACATATTGATACTCTTCTACCGACACTGGGAACAACAATTATGGAGTTTAAGGAACTATACATAGATACTTGCAAGACAAATTTGTTGACAATGGATATTGACAAAGAAATCAACAAAGTTCAAAATGAGATTAATGACATAGCTGATAATATCATTGGTTCATCTAAACCTATATCAGTTATTGAACATGAAATTGCTGGATTTGAAGAAAAATTGGAGAAGAAAGAGAAAGAGAAGGAAAGGATAAAGGCAAAATCCAAATAGCTAAAGTGCAAACTCAGTCCTAAGTTAGATAATCTTATCTCTCTGCGGAAAGAAATCTCTGAGGCACTAATTCAAGGTCAAAAGACACCAGAAGAACAAATGCATCATCTCACTGGTACAATTCAGATAACTAAGGCAGCTATGAAGGACAATAACAGGTTTATTCAGAGCTTGAATTTGGTCTTAGCAGACTTATTCCAGATTGTAACCAACCGGTTACAAAGTTCAAGCTGAAAACTGTACTCATTTGACAATTTTGACAACCTTTGTCATTGATGTCAAAGGAGGAGTAGTAGGACAGAGAAAAATGATTATCAGAGGAGATCATCTGCTCAGGGGGAGCACACATTTTTGGTAAAATTTTGGACTTCATTTTTGGATATAGTTTTTGGATTTTTCTCATGAGTGTTGCCATCAATGCCAAAGGGGAAGATTGTTGGCATTGAACACTCCAATGAGAATTGAAGGTGATTAAAGGTTTTGTCATTGATGGCAACCTTGCAGCATTGTGGAAACTGGTAGGCACAACCACCAATAGGCACAGGCAGAGGCACCGACACCGACAAACACTTCACTGACAATGACAACAATGTTCACCGACATCCCAGCCGACAGGAACAACTTTTTGTATTTAATTGTAATATCTTTTGTAAGCTGATATGACATATTGTAATAGACTCATATATGTATGAGATCTTGTAAATCATTTTAGTAGCAAGGTAGCATGGATGTAGAAGTGATAAGTGAATATTAAGGGAGATTTTGTATAAGGGTTTATGGTTATAGTATGAGCTTAAACCGGTATTGAACATGGCATAGCAGATGCTAAATTGTAGTAGTACATTATATTGGATTCTCATAATCCATTTTGTAAGTCAGAGAGACTTCCTTTTGTAATTGAGCAGTGAGCTCTAGGTAGTTGGCCATCCTGCATGTGCAGGCCCCTCGTGTAAGTAATATCCATTCATTGGCCAGTGAGTGAATATTGTGGGTCACAAATCCCGCCGAGGTTTTTCCCACACCTATTTTCCTCATTAAACATCTTGTGTTATGGTGTGTTTTCTATGTTGTCTTTATTGTTCCTATTTACTGCATTAATTCTTGTTTACTGGTACACTGTTTTGGAATGAAAAATACTTAATAAGGTTAAATATTCTGTAAACCAGTTAGATATTGATTCACCCCCCCCCTCTCAGTATCTTTGGACTATCATCAATCCTAACAATTTTAACCTTAGGGATCAAAAGTGTTTGTAGCTTCTATAGTGACTTAGTCCTTTGGACCTGTTCATTCTCATAAGTTTTTAGCTTATGTTGAATTTCAACAACCGATCTACCATAAGTTATAGAAGAATCATTTAGGGGGATAAATGATTCACTTAGAACTTCAAGTTCTTTTTCAGATTCCTCTTTGCTTTTCATCAGATCATCACAAAATAATGAAAACTTTGCAAAAATGGATAGGATTTTACCTCCGGTTTCAATTGCATCTTTAATATGATCTTTATTAACTGTCAGAGAAACTTTATCTTTATCAATACTATTCATCAATTTCTCTACCCTTTTCTTCTTGTATTCCTTTTCCACATTTAAAAATGTTGCATCTTCAAAAATTTTCATTTGTTCTCTAGCATCAACAACCAAGTGACCTAGCTTATCAATCGGTGTAGATTGTCTATTTGTGTCTGTCTCCGATAACATAGTAGACAAAATCTTAACTGCACAATGTATTGTATGAGCTTCCTTTTGTTGTTCCTTCATTCTTTTCTTCTTAGCTCTAGATTGCATGGCAGTTGCAATCTCCATTAGTTTGGTAGAACTTAATGCATCTATATTGATGGGTCCTTGTATACCCATCCATGCAGATACCAAAACAAACATTGACAAAATACTCACACAATGACCATTTACCAATCAACCACACAATCAACATCAACAATCAAACTGTCGTCAACAAGGATGCATCCTTCCTTACCAAAACAAAGACAAAAGTGACATTTTCTTTGACAAGAAAATTATGTTAAGCTATCAAATACTTGGTTGATTTGTGATTACAATCGTTCATTTATCTGTATCAAGATCTTGCAGCATTGTTTTGTATCGTTTGCGCATTATTTCCGATGAAGTTCTGGGGCATGTACTAATGGTGTCTACATGGGAAGTTCACTAAGCTATGTGATCATAGGCAAAAATACAGTCATAGATCACTACGGCTTGCTGACTACAGTGTATACCTCGACCATATGAGCATGAACCATTACCAAGGATCCTTATTCTTTATTCTTTATGTATATATTGTTTGTTTGCACGTACAATGCTTTTTCTTTGGTTCCTCCTACCTCATCCAAACTGGATAAAGGTTTTATCTCTTATTACGGTATGCACTTGTCTCAGGATATGATCAACCTAAGATCAAGGAGGACGATCCAAGTCATGCATGAAAGGAGATAATCCTTGTCTGTTTTGCAAGCAATACTCTGGTCAACTTGATCCATTATATCAAGTTGCTTGTATTAACTTGCTATAGCAAAATCCATGTAAGAAATACTCTGGTCATCTTGAATCTTTATGTCAAGTTGCTTGTATTTTACAACATTTTAAAGCTCAATGATGAAAAATAAAGCACCATGGATCATCATTCCATCTCATTTGTATATATTGCATTCCATTGCATTCCATCCATCCATACATTCATAAATAGTTGCATATCATTCATACATAGTAATGACAATGGATACTCTATTTTCCTCTTCTTCCATAGGAATGTAATAGGTCCTCCATTTCTTCTATCTAACATTGAACCCCCTCCCACCCTCCCCATCTCGATAATCACCATCACATACCCTACATCATGTCCCAATCAACCTAATCAAGCCACGTTCATCACCATCCATCTCTAAATAGGAGGGATTGTGTTTCCTATCCTAAGTCATCCAATAAGTCAAGAAAGTTACTCTAGCTGCACAGATACATCGACTCACACACACCTAGACTATCAACAGATACTCTGATCAAGTATCTTCGGGTCTCAACAGGTAATCGATTATGGTAATCCTAGACTACATCAGGCATTTATCATAATGACCTAGTCTCAACGGGGCTGCCATGATTCCCCACAACCATCCATCACACGCACACACTATCAATTGATCAACCAATCAAACACAATCCAACAGACAATTACATCAATTGTCTACGTCTTAACGAGTATTTTGCTTCATATACCTTGACTTCATCGGGCAATTACATCAATTGTCTAAGTCACATCAGGTCACTTTGATTCACTTACTCAGACTTTATCATGTCCAAGTGACCAACTGACATCAACTATCACACTTTGACTTGACTGGGGCAATTAAACCGATTGCACCAGATTGTCCAACCAATTTTGATCAATTGTATAGCATCAATCCAAACCCCACACTACATCTGCTATGTATCTCTTGCATGACCTCAAGGTACCCACTGGCTTGTTGTTTCTTCATATTCACTCCATTTTCTCCCATTCTTTCATCATTAGTTCTAATTTCTTCTATTCTACCTCCCCTCCACTTTTCATTCTTTTTCGAGAGATCGCCCGATTTTTCAAAAAAATTTGGCCCATCTCTCAAGGGGGCATACCACCCATTAAATTTACATTTTATGGGGCATTTCTTCACACCTATTTTTCTTTCTTTGAAACGACGCGATAAACTGCACCGTCTCAAAGAGGGGCAAATGTAGTCACATAAATCTGTCCACTTAATTAAATGAATATTTAGTATTTATTTGATTATTTAACCATCAATTAATAATTAATTAAATTAATATATTTAATTAATTCATCTTAACCCTCTTCTCCTATTAATTAAATAAATTATTCAATTTATTTGATTTAATTCACTTAACCAAATTCAGACTATTAATTAAATAAATAAATCATATTTGTTTAATTAAATCTTCTCTCACATTTAAATAAATTAATATTTATTTAAATTCCCCCAAAATCCCACCTCTCACATTTAAATAAATTAACATTTATTTAAATCACCTTTATCCTCTACCCACTTGTATTTTCCTACAAATGCAAGTTGCACAATTATTTTAAATAAATAATTTATTTAAATCACCTTTATCCTCCACCCACTTGTATTTTCCTACAAAAGCAAGTTGCACAATCATTTTAAATAAATAATTTATTTAAATCACCTTTATCCTCCACCCACTTGTATTTTCCTACAAAAGCAAGTTGCACAACTATTTTAAATAAATTATTTATTTAAAATCCTATTTATCCTCACCCACTTGAAACCTTTAATGGTTTCCCTTAAAGTATTCAAACTTGATGGCTTTAAAGTCTTCAAACTTGATGGCTTCCTTCTATAGTCTTCTTAAGACTTTAATGGTTTTACTTAAAGTCTTCAAGCCTTTAATGGTTTCCCTCAAAGTCTTCAAGCATTTTAATGCTTTATCTTCATTTTTCTCATTTAAATAAATTAATATTTATTTGAATATTTATCCAAATGCAAATTACACCATTTAATTGAAATAAATGATTTTATTTTAATTGAAAATACCAAAATTTCTCCCACTTGCATTTTCCTACAAAATCCACTTGCATGCCTAAACCCCTTCTAGAATTTTCTAATCACTTCTAAATAACCTAACCCCTTCTCTAAACTTTGTCACATTCCTAAGCAAAAGGGAAGTCACTTCTCAAACCCTCAAAGTCTTTGATAACCATTAAAGGCTTTCAACCTTCAACCACTAAATGGCTCAAAGTCTTTGATAACCATTGAAGGCTTTCAACCTTCAACCACTTAATCCCCAAAGTCTCCAATAACCATTAATGGTTACCTCAAACCCTCCCACATGGTTAAAACATTTGTTTTGACTCAACCTCTACCCAACCCAAAGGTCTCATCAAGCCATTAATGCTTTGACCATGATTATCTCTTAAACATCTGCACAAAGGTTTATCCTTGGATTAACTCTTAATCCAGTGGGTAATCTTAATTTGGACTTGACCCTTAGCCTCTAGATAACCATGAGGTCTTCTCAGGCCTTTAATGCCTCCAACCTCTTCTCTCAACCCAATCCTATGTTGACACTTATCACCATTTTATTGGTGCCAATTGTGCACATGGATCCCCAACTTTCAAACTTGGCCCTTGATTAAACCATTCAATCTTAAACCCTTCATTTCCCCATTTCTTCTATAAATAGAACCCTTCTCCTCAAGCAAAAAAAAGAAGCATTAGAGTATTGTTGTTATACTGGCATTAGCATAGAGCTTTTTCATAGCATCACTATCTACACTTGCATAGCATTTGCTTATCATATTCAACTATCTTGAATCTCCATATGGCATCCATGGCTAGTGCTAAAAGCTGAGAGCTACACTCATTTGGGACTTGGAGAGGAGAGGAACAAGGGAGGAGCAACTATGAGCATCTTGATTAGCTATTTTATTTTATGTTTATATGCTTTCTATTTCATGCTTAATATCTCTCTTGATATGCCTGTTTAGGATAATCTTTGGTTGCTAACACTAATGTTTGTTTCTTGTGCTCTTGTGTGTGTTGCCATCAAACAGATTTTCTAATCCTTTTTGCAGAGCATCATTTGATATGTAGTACCAAAGTCGAAGAAATATCAAGATGTGGGCTAAATTTATCACAACTAGCCATTTGACCTTAGGGATAAAAAGTGTTTGAAATGTGTTCCTTTTAAAGACCAAGTGCAAATTGAGCCGACTTCAGGCTTTGGAAATACACCTTAAAATACATCTAAAGGAAGGGTCATATACAAGTCCAAAGATTGGGTTGATCTAGACCCATACTCATTTGTGCCTTTGAGGCAACATTTTGTGTTTGTGTGCTTGCTTTGTTTTCTTGTCAAAGAAAAATCAGAAAATCAATCCCAAAAACAAAGTATTCATCCAACCAAACATCTTTCAAAAACAACCAAAAACATCAAAAACAAAGTGCAAACAACAAAAGAGTCAAAAATTTTATGACCATTCTTCACATCTTGCGAAAGAAGAAGCGTCATCAAAATATCAACTTGAAAAGAAGACAATTAAGCTCAAAGGCTTTGATCAAACGAAGGAAATTCTTCTATATCAATAGACAAATCTTTGTCTCCCATAGAGTTTTCTTGCATCACATGTGTCTCTACCTTCAAGGAAAAACAAACGAATTTGATTCCGAATCATTGAACCTCAGAGCTTTTATGCAATATAGAGCTCTAAGTTATCACAAAAACCAAGGAGGAAAGATTAATCCCAACTTCTTCCCAAACGTCTGTATCACATACAACACAGCTCGAGAAATACCACAAACACCTGAAAGGGAAGAGGTAGAGTTTGTCCCATTTGTAACACAAAGTTTTTATTGAAGTTGAAAAACATTTCATCCATTATCTCACTCATACATCATCAGTTCATCATCAATCCATCCCAACTCTCAAAACATTAAGAGGTTCTTGTCCCAAGTTCTCTTTTAGATATTGCTTGAAATCAAATACATCACATCACTTTTTAGATTGTTTCTACATCTAGGATAAGCTCATCCTAAGAGACACATCTACGCAGGTTAAAACTAGTTCATGAGTGAATCCTCTTATTACTAGGTAGTTAAATCTGTAACACATCTTAGATTTCTCTACACCTTATCACATCAAAACTTATCAAACAAACAAGCAATTCAAAGAAGGAATTTCGGTTACATCCACCTTAAAGGTGCTAGAGATCCACGTGCAACACAATTCACCAACCATCAATCTCTCATTTCAACAAAAACTCATCATCATTTTCACACAACTTCAACAAAAAGCTTATAAACAAAATGGCCCAAACCCGATCATAGTCCAGGCAACGAGAAATAGAAAGGGAAGAAGAAGAAGAGGAAAATCTCAATGAATTTCAAGAAGCACTTGGAGGAAATGCAGATGATGAAAACCCAAGTACTCCCACTCCTGCAACAATAGAAAGGGCTCAGCATAACCCTCTCTTTAACAGACTTTTTGATGAAATACTTAGGAGCAATGTGGATGCTCACTTCTTAAGACTCGCTCAAGAAGGAGCAAAACTCCCCTCTGACTTTGATCTTGCCCAATTAAGACAAGCATCAGAAAGACAAAGTCGCCATGAAGAGGAAAGAGGTAGAGATCCCATCAGATATAACATTCCTCAAGGTAACCCACCACCTCCTCCTCCAAATGAAATGGAGATGTTGCGGCAACAAGTCAAGATTCTCGCCCAACAACTTCATAGTGGTGTCAAGACTAACCAATTCTCACTCAATGACATCTGTCCCTATCCTTTTGATAGGGATCTTTACATGCCACCATTTCCACGAGGATTCGAAACACCCAAATTTGAAAAATATAGAGGAAAGGGAGATCCTCGTGATCATGTCAGAGAATTTCATTCCGCTTGTCTTGAAGTGGCATATGAAGACACCTACCTAATGCGCCTTTTTCCCCAAAGCTTGGGAGGAACAACCACATCATGGTTTTCCCGACTACCAGGTGGCATTAGAACATTTGAGGAACTCATCCAGAAGTTCCTAGCTCATTACTCTCATAACATTGAACGCGATGTCACCATGGCTGATCTATGCAACACCAAACAAAAACCAGGTGAGCAATTCTCAGTATTCCTGCAACGATGGCGTCAAATGTCTAGCAGATGTTCTCTTTAGTTACCTGAATGAGAACTAGTGGAAATATTCATTTCCAACTTAAACAAAGAAATGGAATTTCACCTGGATGTCAAAGACACAGACTCTTTTAATGATATGATCACCAAGGGTTTGAAGTGTGAAAGGGCACTTATCAAGAAGGGACTCGTCAAAATCTTTAATGAACCAAAAGATGGTCCTTGCCCACACTTCAACAACGATAAACCAAACTTCTGGAATAAAAACAAGAATATCGTCAACGATGGGGTTGTGGATGCCCGGACTATCCAAAATGCACAACCTGTGGTTCGGTTTGCAGGACAAAATCCTCCACCTCAGAATAACACAAATGTTCCATCCAATCAAGGTCGCATCACATCTCATGATGAACCTAGACCTCGTCAGCAAAAATAGAAACGCACATACACTCCCTTAGGGGAACCCATTGAAATAGTGTTGCGACAACTCCTCTCTCAAAATTTGGTCACTCTACCTAAGCTATCAAACTATGAGCCTCAAGTCAAACCAACATGGTGGAGAGATACTGAACACTGTGAATTCCATCAAGGAAGAGGGCACAAGACAAGTAATTGTCACCGATTGAAAGATCTCATTCAGGATCTTATTGATCGAGGGGAAATTGAAATTGAAGGACATAACCCTAAAATAACCAATAATGATCATTTGATGTTCAAAAATCCACTTCCATCACAAGATCAAAGGGATCCTTCCACTTCCACGCAAGGCACTGATACCACTGATTATACGCAGGCTGCGTATAATTACACTGTAAATCATCTGTATGATGCCAATGAACAAGTTGCAACCATAACCTTCAAAAATCCCAACTCAAATTGCAATGTTGTTACGCGTCGCGACAAGGTCACCATAAAGGCATCTCCACAAGGCACCACCTCCATCCCAAAGCAGTACAATCTTGTGGAACAATTAGACAAAACCCCTGCACTTATATCCATTTTGGAGCTTTTGCGTCGGTCACCCTCTCATAAAACTATATTGGATCAAGCACTCCAAGAGGTGTCAGTCCCTGCAAATGTGAATACAGACCAATTTCAAGCCATGGTTGGAAATCTAAAGTCCCCACCTTGTCTCACTTTTTCTGAAAGTGACAACTCTTCCTTCCAGCAACCTCATAATGCCTCACTCCACATCGAAGGATTTATTAACCAGCATAGGATCAAGCGAGTCTTGATAGATAATGGAGTAGGCCTAAATATTTGTACACTACAGTTGGTCACAGCATTGGGCTATGTGGTAGAATCAGTGGATCCTCGTAAGAAGATCACAATCAAAGCCTATAACGACACAGAGCAATCATCCAAAGGAGCTGTGGTACTACCAATCCGCGTGGGCCCTGTGGTAATGCACATCATCTGTCAGGTTCTGGACCTTCCTCTGCCATACAATCTATTATTAGGGAGACCTTGGATACATGCCATGCAAGCCGTTCCATCTACCTACCATCAATGTATCAAGTTCCCACATAACGGTGTAGAGATCACAATCCTGGGTGATGCCAATCCCTTTGCGTACTATCATAATATCAGCCATCAACCAGAGGTTACTGTTCCTAATAATAGAGAAGCCATTTCCTCCACATCATATATAAGTCCCACCTCTCTTGCCAGTTCAAACACCACTATACCAAAGCAAGAAAAGCTTAAAATGAAAATAGCAGAGGAAGGTCTCGGGGAATACAACTTGAGTCAACTCTTTTGTGTGGGACAAATGCCC
Organism: Cryptomeria japonica; assembly: GCF_030272615.1. Lineage (NCBI taxonomy): Eukaryota > Viridiplantae > Streptophyta > Pinopsida > Cupressales > Cupressaceae > Cryptomeria > Cryptomeria japonica. The sequence continues at coordinate 465,654,181 of NC_081410.1, read as the reverse complement.
ACTTCTCCCAGAACACATGGTAAACCACAGCAGGTACTCCAGCAACCACTAATCATGCCAACATGTGCTTTGATGCCTTTCATCCTTGGAAAGAGTCAAGAAGAAGAAACCCAAGATGAGGACTTGGCGGATTGGATCTATAAAGATCCCATCACCACTGATATGGCGCAAGTTAAGCTGCCTACAGATCAGTATGGCAAAGGCCTCCTCATTATGCAAAGAATGGGGTATGATGGTCAGCGTGCTTTAGGATATTGCAAGGTGTCCCGGTTGCTGATAATGAAAACATGCCATACTAGATGCTCTCCAGGTTCCAACATTGCCTCTACTAGTCCTTCTTCTGCAATTCAAAGCTACATGACCATAGTTATGATAGATTGTGCAAATCACATTCATTCTCTTTTCCATCTCATAGGGACTAGACCAGTTAGCATAGGGTCTCTGCCAATTTGCTTTTTTGCGATCATTAAAAGTTCTTTGCCAATCACCACCAAACCTATGATTTATGTGGGGTGTCAGATTATTTTCTCCATACCTGCATTCAATAGCTCTATGCCCATACATGTTGCAAGTGTAACAATATCCATTAAAGGTTCTAGGTTTGTATCCTTGATAGGCATTAGGTCTATAATGATTAACAACACTATATCTACAAACATTAGCAGTATGTCCTGGCTTATGGCAATTAAAGCATACTGGTTTGTATGGTTTCTTACCAGTGGATTTTTGGATCTTAGGTGTAGATTTACCTTCTTCAATATTGTTCTTTATACTAGAAGGCTCACCTTTCTCAAAGGTAGTGTATCCCAAGCCTTGTGTCTCACCTTTCATCCTCTGTGATTGAATCCGTTCATCAAGCATAGTATAACTTTTGTTAAACTTTGCAAGTGTTTCAATAGCATCAACAAGTTCCTTTGTAAGATCTTCATTCTTTTTCATCAAACTTTCTCTTAGAGACATTGCCATGTTTAGATCAGCCTTTATTTCTTCTTTTTCATCTTATTCCTCATGAATGTGATGATACAGGGTTCCAACATCCTTGTTTAGCTTAAAGATTTCATGCTATTTTTCTCTAATCTTATCTTCAGTTGTCGTCCTTGCTTCAAGATCTTGACTCATCCTAATGGTTAGGGATTCCAACTCTCTCCTTAGATTTTCCTTCTCATCATTCAGTTTTTCAACCTCAGTAAGCAATGCATCCATGTTTTCTTCATCAGAAGAACTGCCTTTCAGTAAACTCCATCAATTGTTCTGCAAGCTCTCTTATCTTAGCAAGTGAGGCTTTATACTTGCCTTTGAATGTATCTAGGGCTTCTTCAGATTCTGCAAGTTGGTTAGAAAACTCTCTATAAATCATATCCCCCATGAAAGCCTTAGGGATCTTTCCCAAGCGGTTAAGCCTTAAGTGAATTAGGCTCTGATACCAATTGATAAACTTATAAGGCACTGAGAGGGGGGGTGAATCAGTGCAAGAAAAAACAACAATACAAATCTGATCACCACTTTAAATAAATTAAATCTTATTAAACATAAAATAAATATCACCACATAAGCTAACACCCAATATATCAAGCTCCACATAACACAAATATTTATACGTGGAAACCCAAAAGGGAAAAACCATGGTGGGAGTTAATACCCACAAGATTCACTATCTGAAGAATAGAAATCTTTGATCGGTTAAGGTCTTACAAATATGCCCGGTTAGGAGAAGACCCTGTTAGGAGTCACCAAGTTAAGGGATTTTCCTTGTTAGGAGCAACCTCGTAAGAGGATTTAGACTCAAGTTAATGAGCTACCTATTGGCATATGCACACTCCAATGAGACATTGTATGTGATTGAAGGTTTTGTCATTGATGGCAACCTTGCAATCCTATGGCACTGGCAAGTTAGTGCACCGACATCAGCAGATCACACTCTACACTGGCACTCAGGACACTGGCACTGGTACAGAAGAAAGGAAGTATATCAACATAGAGGCCGACAGGATTTTGGTATATTGTATTTTGTTTATTATTGTAAAAATGTGTAAGCCGACTTGGCAATTTGTAAAATGACTCTTATATATAAAAGAGATCATTGTCGACATTCAAAAAAAAGTTGTAGAAGTATTAAGGAAAATATTAGGTAGACCTAATGTGCAAAATATAGGTTATGAGGTATATGTAAAGAACAGAGCAGGAACCGGTACTGAATTTGGCATTGAAGATGCTATTATAAAGCAGTACAAGATATTGGATTTGTATAATCCTTATTGTAAGTCAGTGTGACTTCCCATTGAGCAGTGAGCACTAGGCAGTTGGCCTTCCTGCATGTGCAGGCCCCTATTGTAAGTAATATTCTCTTATTGGCCAGTGAGTGAATATTGTGGGTCACAAATCCCACCAAGGTTTTTCCCACACAGGGTTTCCTTGTCAGAATCCTATATTATGGTGTGCTTTTCATGTGGATGTTCTTGATTCTGTTTATTGCATTATTTCTTGCATACTGGTACACTGTTATATTATGTTCTGCATGTTTTAAGTTAAGAAATTCTAACTACCAGTTAGATACTGATTCACCCCCCCCTCTTAGTATCTATGGGATCCCTAACAATTGGTATCAGAGCTTGGTCCTCTATTTTCAAAAGCCTAATAGCTTGAGGAAGATCTTGACATCGGTAAAGATGGAAAATCTGATGAAGCAACTGGAAGGAGCTATTACAGACTATGATGCAGAAAAGTTGAAAAATAACAAATTAGAAAATGATTTAAGAGCAGCTCAGGATATCATTCAGGCACTTCAAGAAAATCTTACTATTGCAAGAAATAATAGAAGAGAACTTTGTGAAAAATTGCAAAATGAGAATGATGAAAAGGAATCACTTAATGATCAGATAAGCAAGCTGAAACAAGAGAACATGACAACAAAAAATGAAATGCAGGATATGACTATGAGATTTTGCAAAGAGATTGAGGATAGGAAGAAGAATGAAGAAGAATTGACCAGAAGACTAAGTGATGTAGCAAATGAGAACACAAGACTTAGCTATGAAAATGACATGTTGAAGATAGATCTGATGCATACTCAAAATGTCTCAAATGAACTGATGAGACAAAAAGAAGTCCTAGAAAGAGAACTAGAAACTGCAAATCAACATAAAGAAAAATTCAAGAAAAGCTCAGAGGAACTTGGCACCTTGCTAAAGAATCAAAAACCTAAAGGTGACACTTCTGGAATTGGCTTTGAAGTTGGTGAAATATCCGGTATTGCAAATACTCAGGATCATAGCGAACCGGTAAGACAACCTAATGCATATAAATTCAATGGAAAATGCTTTAACTGTAATAAGTATGGTCATAGAGCAAATGAATGTAGATATAGAAATTATCAGAATATCAACACACCCATCAGTCAATGTTCTAAATGCAACAAAGTAGGTCACAACTCTGAAAACTGTAGAATGAATGTGAGATGTTATGTTTGTGGAAGATTTGGACATTTATCTAATCAATGCAGAACACAAACTGGTATAAGTTATGGGAAAGCTATTCAGAAAATTAATGTAACTTGTTATGCATGTAAAAGGATTGGGCATATTGCTAAATTCTGTAGAAGTAAAGGAACACCGGTAGACAACAAAAGTTCTAGCTTGAAAGGTAAAGAAAAGGTTGAAGAGGTTAAGCAAGAATTCTCAAAACAATGGATTAGAAAAGCTGATCTAAATATTGGGAATACTCCTCCACCGGTAGAACCAGTCAATGCTTCACCGACAGGATAGAGTGATGCTTCACTAGAAGGATAGAGCAGTGCTCCACCGGTAGGAAGTTCTTCATCTAATTGAAGAAAATTTCCTTGAGGGTTTGGCAATCTACTGATACATGTGCTATTATTCCCTCGGTTAGAGATAAGAAGTTGGAAATTACTTATTACCGATAAACAATGTTAAGTGAATACTTAACTGGCATGCAATTAATGTGGTAGATGGTGAAAAGACATTATAAAAGTAAGGTTTTGGCTCCATTTCACTTCACCGAGATTTCAAATTTATGAAGAGCATGAAGACTCTGAGCTAAGGCATTTCGACCAAGAAGCAAGAACACTCCAAGCAATATCATCCATCCTAAAGGCAATAAAAGGTATTTAATCATGGCATCCTCCTCTGCAATTGAATACATAGCAAACCCTACTATTGTCGAAGTAATAAAAAGACCTAGGCCTGTATTTCAGTTAGCTCCCGAGATAGCAAAGAAGGATGATACCTTAGGTGCTTTTTCTCAAATCCCTAAGGGAGTTGTATATGCTGAAGACCCCAGAATGTACATCCACTGCAACATTGAAGAGTTAGGAGATGAAGAAATTAAAACCATGTATAAAACTATGACATATGATAAAACCAGCAATGTAAAAGATGAACACAAGATCATTGAAACCCTAGGATTTATAGAGATCCTTAGCATTCCTGAATTTCCCAAGGATGTGATTAGGATAGTCTTAAGCAGGGTACATGGAGAATTTTTTTGGTTAGATGCAATCCATAAGATCACCAAGGAAGCTGTAAAAGCTGTCACAGGGTTACCAACCATCGGTAAAAGACCAGATAAAAACAAGAAGGTTTCCAATGACCTAGTTATAGACCTAACTAGTGCAACATTCGACAAGAGGTCTCTAAGGGTTAATGATGTAAAAGATATCAATGTGAGATTCATCAGTATGATATTAGGTTATAAAGCTAGTCATGCTAATAGACTTAATTCAGTTTCAAGTTTATGCATTAAAAGTGCTTATGACATGGTCATAGATAATACAAAAATTGACATATGTGAGTGGTTAAAGGATGAACTAATTGACAAACTTGGAAAGATCAAGAAGGACAAGAAAGGAACTTTCAAATTTGGAAATCTGTTAGTATGTCTGATGCTACACATAACAAAACAGGTTCTCGGTATAGGTTACAAATAAATTGGATATGACGTACCAGTAGGAAAACAATTGACTGAACTATTCAATAACATGGGTGAGAACAAGGAAAACAATATTCATGACTTTTTCCAAGCATTAAAGACCAAAATGAAGAAAAGAATAAGGTTATCTCAGAAAATTGTAGATAATTACAAAGATGATATATGCTTTGCCAATAAGAAAGATGAAATCTGGTTGGACGCAGTCATCCCAAGGACAATTTGGGTAACCGAGATGAGCTATGAGATAGATGATCACATAGTTGAACCTAAGGAAGAAGTATTTGGTAGTGCTGAGACTATAGAAATCCAAATACAATCAAATAAAAGAGTAAAGAAGGTTGAGGCATTTGTAAGAAAAGGTTCGAGACAAGCAAAGGCTATCAAAGAAGATGTATTGAAGAAAACCAGTATAACAGAGGATGAGTTGGCAGCTCCACAACCTGAAAATCACCTATCACCGATAGGTACTTCTTCGGAAGGTGACATGCCAACAACTTTCAAAAGAGTTGTAAGAAAAAGAGATCCCTCATCGGCAACCACACCCTCTCCTAGGAGGACAAGGCAAAAGCAACAAGCAGTGAGATCTCCGATAAGAAAGGCCACACCTAAGAAGAAACTGACACCCAAAAAGAAGAAAAAGACAAACAAAGACTTGGCCCCTCTTGATATACTGCTGAATGAAATCACAGAGGAAGGTAAATTGAAGAACATAGAGAAAATATAAGACACTCTAACAGCTGATGAGAAAGAACAAGTTGAAAATAGTGTTATATTACATATGGATATGTACAAGAAGTTTTTGATGGAAGTAGTCAATGAAATACCAGATGAATTATTCCAAAGACTAGAGGCAAGAAGACAGGTAGTGATAGAATTGGATAAGAAAATTAAAATTGAGAAGCTACTTGTTGTATATCCGGTAAAACCTCCACAAGAAATTGATGACCTAATTGCTCAGGCCAACTAGTCAGTATTCTCTACTGCATAGTGACATATTTCACTAATGGTAAGAAGAGTTAATGAAGTGACAAAGGAAACAAAAGATGGTTGAGATATATTCTTGGTTGAGAAAGAAAAACAAGAAGAGTTTAGGAACCCCAAACCTATAAAGGTATATCAGAAAGATAGAGACAAAGGGAAAGGTAAAGTTGGTGGACCACCAAGTATCAAGGTTAGAGACAACTTACCCCCACCTCCTTTAAATACTCCACCGGTAAAATCAATAACTACTGAAGGTCAACTGACAGTTGAGAGTATGGATGTAGAGAATAATAATCCTAATCCTGAAGTCCTATATACTGTGAATGTTGATACTCAGAAGATCAACATAGTGGTAGATAAAGATACAATAGATAAGACAGATATGGCTAGTGAGCCTCCGGTAACTGAGGAAACTGATAACAAATAGGAGAAACCGATAGTAGATAAAGAACAAAAGGTAGAAACTGAGATATAGACTGAGGAAATGAAACATACAGAGAAACAAACAAAGCTAAAGGCTTCGGAACAGCAATAGGAATAGGTACATAAGGAAACAGTACCACCGGTAACTAGTGAAGAAGGAAAACCAATGCTTAAAGAAATGCAAACACAAACAAACCTACCAGAGGTCAAAACAAGCTTGGTTACTTCCACCAGTACTCAGATTGATGGATCATCATCAGGATACAAATCAACCAATGTGACTGAGGTGTTATTAGATTCTATCAAGAAAATAACCGACTACAGCTCACAGGCTTACAAAGCAATTGATGATACCTTACCAATTTTGAAGGTAATTGCTCCTAACTATAATATAGATAACAAAGATTCTTTAGGACAATTGGATACACTGTGTAAATATATTTCAGAAAATATTAAGAAAATAAAGGAAGATTCAGTGAAGGATAAAGTAGAAGTTGAAAAACAGAAATTCTTTGATGAGGAAATAAAGAAGTGTAATAAAGATTTTGACACACTTCTACCGGAATTATGTAATTTGTTGAAAGAGTACAAAAATCTGTATAAGGATACCTGTAAAAACAAACTTTTTGACTATAGATATTGATAAGAAAATGAGAAAGGTATAGGATGAGATCAATAAACTTGCAGATAGTTTTGTCAACTCACCTAATACACTATCAGTTTTTGAGAAGAAGATAACAAATTTTGAGGAAGAACTACTTAAATTGGAAAGAGAGAAAGAAAGGATAATAAATAAGGCAAAGCATCTGAGATATAAACTAAGTCAAAGATTGGACTATCTAGCATCTCTGCGGAAGGAAATTTCTGAGGCACTGATACAGGGAAGAAAAACACCGGCAGAGCACTTACAACATCTCACCGGTACAGTGAAAAGAACAAAGACAACAATAAAGGATAGCAAGAAGTTTATGGACAGCATAAACTTGATTTTGGGAGATCTTTTTCAGATTATAACTACCCAGCTACAAGGTTGAAACCACAAACTCTACTGACATCTTGACAACCTTTTTCATTGATGCCAAAGGGGGAGTAGTGGGATGAGAAAATTCAAATCACAAGACAGGAATCATATGCTCAGGGGGGAGCTCTCACATTTTTGGTAATATTTTTGGACTACACATTTTTGGATACTTTTTGAAATTTCTCATGAGTGTTGCCATCAATGCCAAAGGGGGAGATTGTTGGCATATGCACACTCCAATGAGATATTGTATGTGATTGAAGGTTTTGTCATTGATGGCAACCTTGCAATCCTATGGCACCGGCAAGTTAGTGCACTGGCATCAGCAGATCACACTCTACACCGGCACTCAGGACACTGGCACCGACACAAAAGAAAGGAAGTATACCGGCACAGAGGTCGATAGGATTTTGGTATATTATATTTTGTTTATTATTGTAAAAATGTGTAAGCCGACTTGGCAATTTGTAAAATGACTCCTATATATAAAAGAGATCATTGTAGACATTCAAAACAAAGTTGTAGAAGTATTAAGGAAAATATTAGGCAGACCTAATGTGTGAAATATAGGTTATGAGGTATATGTAAAGAACAGAGCAGGAACTGGTACTAAATCTGGCATTGAAGATGCTATTGTAAAGCAGTACAAGATATTGGATTTGTATAATCCTTATTGTAAGTTAGTGTGGTGTGCTTTTCATGTGGATGTTCTTGATTCTATTTATTGCATTATTTCTTGCATACCGGTACACTATTATATTATATTCTGCATGTTTTAAGTTAAGAAATTCTAACTACTGGTTAGATATTGATTCACCCCCCCCCCCTCTCAGTATTTGTGGGATCCCTAACACTACCCTGTTAGGGGATTCACAATTTTAGGCCTGTTAGGACCTACTCAATTAGGGGATTTGACTGCTACAACTGTTAGGATAACAATAGTAAAGTGATCTGCATGTAGCAACTTGTAAAGCAGAAAAATCAAACCCTAGTTGTTCTCCCCTCCCCAACTCCGAGGAGAGAGAAGGGAGAGTCACTAGGGTTGATGGTTTTCACTTGGGAGAGACTTTACATTCAAAAGAGGGGTTGAAACCCACAAGATCCAATCCCACGCAATGCAAGATTGGATTCTAAATGAGTTTCAAAGGTTAAGATATCAAGGATACCCTCTTTTGTAAAGAATGTAGATAGAAAGATTGAACTAGGAATACATGTAAAGTAGGAAAGATTCGCTTATAAACAGAGATAGGGATATGGAGTGAAGCTGCAGACCTAGAATTAGCAGTAAAATGTTGAGACGATGCTGTTCTGCAAATTTGAGCGAAAGTTGACAGGACGATGGCGCCCGGCGTGCACACGGTCCTTCAAAAAATCCGCGAAACGAAGGGGGATCGGTTCGTCTCTACACAAGGACTCCAGATCTTCAATTATAGCCGCGTACCTGCAACATGCGAAGGTGTAATGTATGTAGTATGTAATGTGTTGTAAGTGATCTCCTCTTCAATGGTTGAATCCTTGTCTTGAATGCAATACTTAGCCTTGAATGGAGACTTAGAATGATCAATTGCTTGAAGGAATGCTTGAATGCTTGAATGTTTGAATGTTTGAATATCACTTTCGCCTTTGCTCATATATGTCCTCCTCCCTTTTTGAGAGAGGAAATGTAGTTTATATACTTGTCAATTAGGGTTAAAAGACTGATTTTCCCGACCTTAGGCCGACCAGGAAATGTTATTTTCCAATTTGCAAACATAAAGACCCGAAGCCCCAAAAGAGACTGGGCCCAAAATAGGGCCAGGGACCAGGGCGCTGGGCGCCATGGTACCGGGGGACCAGGGCACTGGGCACCCTAGTCCTGAAGGACCAGGGCGCTGGGCGCCATGGTCCCACCTCCTGGGACAGCAGGGTGCAAGGAGGATCAGGCCAGGGTGCTGAGAAATACAGTTTTTGATGTCATGAACAAGTTTCAGGGTCTCCATTCAGGTTCCGTGTTGCATCGCCATCGTGAAGACCCAAATGCAGTTGAAATTGCAAGTGTCACAATTTTAGGATGCTACATTTAGCCCCCACTTTAGTGGGAGTATAAGCGTACGCTCATACTTCCATGTAAAGTACATGGAAACAACATTGAAAGACTTTCACCACGTCAAGGAGGCAAGATACACCAAGCCCCCAGTGGACTAAGGATCTTACGACTTCGATTGACAAAGTAAAAGGGAAGATCACGAGGGAGAACCATGACTGTCAGTATTAAGGTTCCCTCACTATGAGTCATGCAAGAAAGATATCAAAATTTTCAAGGCAAAGCTAAATTTGTCAAGAAATTTTTAAGTATCTTGAAAAGATATGAACGGGATGTATGCCCCCCTACGTTAAAGCGATCATACATGCCTCACCGGGGGTGATTTCTTTAAGGTAGTGATACATATAAGAAATGAGAAAGGAGCACAATATCACAAGGATTTAGCCCCCAAGTGTGAGATAAGCCCAAGGATAATAGACACAAAACACAAAGCACAAGGTGATGTCGCTTTCCTCAGGGTCAGTATGCTGTATGATAATTCATGTATATCATATGTATGTATGCATAATTGTTCTTCATTCCCCAATCAAGGAAGGTCACCTAGAAGAAGGGAACACATGTGTCTTTTGAGTCAACATGAGAGAGACCAAAAGAGATCTCAATGCTTTGCATCGTCCTCAAGTAGACAACACTAAGGACAACAAATAGAAGAATGAGAATAACACATAGAAGAAGTAACAAAAGAGAGGAGGAGAGAATCTGCTATGCTAATGAAACTAGTCTAGCATGTCATCTACCCCCCGATCTTGCTGATCAGTATTTCGAGAAGGTAGGAAACACGCTATAGGAGGAACATCCAACACAGCAGATGGAGCTATCACAAGATCCAAAAAAGGGCTATGTTCATATCCCAAGCCGCGATGTTCTTGTCTAGGAGCTAGGATAAGTGCTTTAGAAAATGCATTAGATAAATGGTTATCAACATCAACATATTCATATTCACTATCAGAATGAACAGGAGTAACATTTTCATCATGAATAACATTTTCATCTATATCATCACCAAGATTTATAAAAATAGGATGTTTAATTCACACAGGATCAAGACCATCATGCATCTTATGTTTAGGAGATTTCGGCTCAATCGTCGGCTAAGGAGAAAATGGAATAATACTAGCTGAAGGTGCTTTTGGGGATTGCAAAGTTTGAGAAGCAACTGCCTGAGCTCTAAGATGACGTTTTCGTCGGCGTTCACATGCAGAACGATTTCGTCTAGTCTTAGTAGGAGGTTGAGAAGATTGAGGAGGAGGAATGTTCTCATTCTTATCACTTGGGTGTTTAGGTTGTGGTCTCTTAGGTTGAATAATAGGAGAAGAGGAAGGTCTCTTCTCTCCATAAGAGGAAGGAGGAGGAACTGCTCCATATAAAGGAGGAATATTTGGTTTAGGAAGTAGACCAAGCCCATCATGATGAGGAGGTATAGGTCTACCTTTAGAAAGTTTATTAGATATAGGCATAGTTACATCCATAGGGATGGGTTGGGAATCTTCTTGAGGACAGACATTGGTTTTATCTTTCAAAGGAAGAACTTCCTTCTCAAGAATGATAGGAATATCAAGTTTGGGTGTTCTAGGTTCACTTAGAGATAGGATCATATCTTTTTTCCACTTTTGATAAGATTTGAAAAGATGATCACTTCGCAGTGGAAGAAATTGGAATTGTTTAGGCCAAAAGTAATCAATAGGAACACTAGAAGTTCTTTCAGCTGGTTTAAAGAGACTATGATTGACAGTAACAACTTCACCATTATGGGGAAATTTCAAACACTTGTGAATAGGAGAAGCAATAGCTTTCATGGAAGATAGCCAAGGATAGCCTAGCTTCACACGAAATTGTTCAGATGATGGAATAATAGCAAAGTCCACATCAAGAGATTTGTTATGGACCTCAATAGGTAATGTAATAGAACCAATTGCAGGAGAAGAAAATGCATCAAATAATTTCACAACCACATTTGTTTCGTCATAGATCACTTGATTCAATTGCAAAGTAAAAAGAAATTCTTCAGTAATGACATTAACCATACAAGAAGGATCAATAAGCACTCCACGGCAAGGTGTATTCTTGACTTTTGCAACTATATATAAAGGACCATCAGGTGCCCTCATAGTTTCACTGGAATCAAATGTGATGGAAGGTTCTTTAGGGATTTTCTGATGCTCTACAAAGTTAATCACATTCGGAGTCATAGAAACAAAATCATCAGGTGAGACAGAGGAAACAATAGTATCAATCACATTAGAAGTATGAGAAGGCAATGGATCAATGAAAATCTGAAGATTTTGGTTAGGAGGAGCTACAGATGTGTTGCCTTTATCATTCACACCAGAAATAGAGATAGTATTATTATCAATCAAATCTTGAATTTTACCCTTTAAAGAAAAATATTTTTCAGTATCATGCCCAGGATGACGATGAAATTGACAAAAAGATTTGTTATCAAAATAGGGTGAATTAATCTTTGCAAGATCTATTTGCCTTATAGGAGGAAGAGTAAGCACATTTTGTTCCAATAACTTATTCATAATACTATGCAATGATTCATTCAAAGGAGTAAACTTTCTTTCTTTCCTGAAAAACTTAGAAATAGGAGGCACACCTGATGCTGCATTCACATTGTTGATGATGTTTTCATTGAATTTAATGGACTCTCTATTCGGTTTAAACTTCCCAAATGGTTGTTGACTACCATCACCCTTATCACTCAGAGTCATAGGATTTGCTTGTTCCATTTGACTCACAGTCAGTTGATAATTGTGAAGAGTTGCGCACAACTGTTGGAAAGAAGTAAACTCAGAAAACAGGAGTTTTTCTCTAATGTCTTTTTGTAAATTAGAAATAAAGATTCTTTGAATATCATTGTCAGGCACTGGAAAGGAAATTTGAGCATACAAATGCTTATATCTACCAATGAAATCAGTCACTTTTTCTTTAACACCTTGTTTACAATGCATTAAATCAATCAAAGTAACTTTAGGACTTATATTGTTTTGAAATTGTTGAATGAAAGCATTTGCAAGTTGTTCGAAAGAAGTAATAGAATAGGAAGGCAACGAGCAATACCATTGTAGGGCTTTATCTCTTAATGTTCTAGTAAATAGTTTTGCAAGCAACCTTTGGTCATAAGCAAAATCGGTATATATTGTTTGAAAGGTCTTAACATGTGTTAGAGGATCACCCTTACCATTATAAAGCTCCAAATGCAGAATTTCAACATGTTTAGGGGGGATAGCTCGAACAATGTCAAGAGAAAGTGGGCTCGCAACATCAAATGTGGGCACACTAAACTTAGATTGATTCATAGAAGCAATTTGTTGTTGTAAAGAAGAGACAATTTGTGCAAGATTGTTAATGGTCGCTTCAGTCGAAGAGTTCATATTAGACGTGTTAGATTGTGATGGAGGTGTTATGTTATTGAAAGAAGGTAGAGAGTAAGGTGGTGGGACACTATGATAGTTAGTCATAGGAGATGATTGGAAAGGAGGAACACTACAAGGAGGAATGGAAGGGTTAAATGAATTGCCCCCTTGCGTCATGTTTATTTGTGGAGATATAATAGGAACACTCATTGAAGGAATGAATGAAGAAGTCGGATTGAATGAAGGAAGAGGGTTGATTGAAGAAGAGGGATTGCCCCCATGACTGGTGATCATAGGTGGGATGTCTTTTGTTGAAGTAGTCATTATGTTTGATGTAAAAGTAGGAATACTAGCAATAGAAGTCGTCAAAGGAATAGAATGATTGACTTGAGTAGGAGGTTGTGTATAACCTAAGGTTTCGGCACAACTTTTCATCGGCATCACATTCGAATCCACAATGTGCGCAATACCATGCAAAATATCAATTCCATTCTTATCACTTTGAACCATACGTTTTAGACCCTCAATTAATGAAAGAGCTTCGCTATCAGGGTATTCTTGAGACATCCATTGTCGAAAATCATCAAATTGGTTATCCAATTTTGAAAGTTGTTCTACAGAAACCTCATGGAGAGCTTCTTCACCATTAAGAGGATTAGAGGAATTACTCATGTCTTCGTTAAAAAGGACATTCAAATTAGGTTCCATCTCCTCAGTAATTACACCTTGGAAGGACTTAATTCTAAGGCTTTGTCTAACGGGAATAGTGTAAGTAGGGCTTATTGTTGTAAAACTCATGCACTAAAGAAAGAGAGAAGATTTTGAATTTTAGAGGTAGCAAATTTCAATAAAATCAGCCAATCTCCTAGATTTAAGCTGTAAAATGCAATCAGGACAATCTCCTGAAATTTCGGAAAAAATGTCCAGGACCGTGGCGCTCGGAGTGCACACGGTCCTCGCAACTTTTTTCGAAATTTTCAGGGATGAAAGTTATGATGATTTTAAAGCTAATCTGAAAAAATTGAGTGATTTTACAATCTATAGATAGGCCAAATTAAAGTTGCAATCTCGAAATTGAACCCTACCAAGATTGTTGAAAAATGTAAAATTTGAATTTTGAAAAAGAGAGGGAAACTGAAATTTTGAATTTTATGAATTTAGAGGGAATACTGAAAGCAATGCAAGTTTTGAAATTTAAAAGTTGACTCAATTTCATGCAAAATTCAAATTTGAAAGTGGAAATCAAAGTTGTTGCAATTAAACACTTAATTTCAAAAGTCACAAATTGCAAAAATTTGAATAAAACACTGAAATGAATGCTAACACACTTTTCAGATTTAGGACTGTAAGAAACACAATTTTGATAAAAATTTCAATTTCAACAATTTTTGAATGATTAGAAGCCTCAATCCAAGCAATCGCTAGACTAACTTTGACTTTAATTTTGAAGGTGTTAAAATTGATAAAATCAGCCAAAATTCTGGATTTTAGCAGAAAAATACAGTAAGATCTAGCTCCCGAAATTTCGGAAAAAATGTCGGGGACGATGGCGCTCGGGATGCACACGGTCCTCGCAAATTTTTTCCAAATTTTTCAGGGATGAAAGATATTGTGATTTTATTGCGGAATCCAAAGTTACAGCCGATTTGGAGGTGTTTTGATCAGTGAAATTATCAGTCAAAGGTTGAATCAAGGAGTTTTTAAAAATTAGGGTTTTGACATTTAACCATTTAATTTTCAGAATTAAAGCATAGATATGATTTGATAATTTGTGATAGAAGGGTAGATCTGAAACAAGCATTAACAATTAAACATTTCACAAGTTTAATTACTAAAAAGAAAATTTTAGGGTTTTTATGCAATCAACCTCTAAAATTTGCAAAAGATCAAACATGGAAATGCAATTAAGGAAGCAAAATTTTCAGATCTAACCATGAATAATCAGAATGAGGATGTTCACATCGGGTTCACCAAAATGTAAAGCAGAAAAATCGAACCCTAGTTGTTCTCCCCTCCCCAACTCCGAGGAGAGAGTCTTTTCACTTGGGAGAGACTTTACATTCAAAAGAGGGGTTGAAACCCACAAGATCCAATCCCACGCAATGCAAGATTGGATTCTAAATGAGTTTAAAAGGTTAAGATATCAAGGATACCCTCTTTTGTAAAGAATGTAGATAGAAAGATTGAACTAGGAATACATGTAAAGTAGGAAAGATTCGCTCATAAACAGAGATAGGGATATGGGGTGAAGCTGCGGACCTAGAATTAGCAATAAAATGTCGAGACGGTGCTGTTCTGCAAATTTGAGCGAAAGTTGACAGGATGATGGCGCTCGGCGTGCACACGGTCCTCCGAAAAATCCGCGAAACGAAGGAGGATCGGTTCGTCTCTGCACAAGGACTCCAGATCTTCAATTACAGCCGTGTACCTGCAACATGCGAAGGTGTAATGTATGTAGTATGTAATGTGTTGTAAGTGATCTCCTCTTCAATGGTTGAATCCTTGTCTTGAATGCAACACTTAGCCTTGAATGGAGACTTAGAATGATCAATTGCTTGAAGGAATGCTTGAATGCTTGAATGTTTGAATGTTTGAATATCGCTTTCGCCTTTGCTCATATATGTCCTCCTCCCTTTTTGAGAGAGGAAATGTAGTTTATATACTTGTCAATTAGGGTTAAAAGACTGATTTTCCCGACCTTAGGCCGACCAGGAAATGTTATTTTCCAATTTGCAAACATAAAGACCCGAAGCCCCAAAAGAGACCGGGCCCAAAATAGGGCCAGGGACCAGGGCACTGAGCGCCATGGTCTTGGGGGACTAGGGCGCTGGGCGCCCTAGTCCTGAAGGACCAGGGCGCTGGGCGCCATGGTCCCACCTCTCGGGACAGCAGGGTGCAAGGAAGATCAGGCCAGGGTGCTGAGAAATGCAGTTTTTGATGTCATGAACAAGTTTCGGGGTCTCCATTCAGGTTCCGTGTTGCATCACCATCATGAAGACCCAAATGCAGTTGAAATTGCAAGTGTCGCAATTTTAGGACACTACACAACTATGTGCTTGATAAGATCTGCTTCAGTTGCACTAAAAAAAACATCAATATAGAGCTTCTCAGATTACCACACAATCAAACTCTCAATATTCATTCTCAATCTCATACTTCATCTCATAACTCATCACACTTTTTATAAGCATCCACTTAGTCAACTACTAACCTTGGAACAATTTCCTAGGTTCAATGAATCTAGTCAATCTTGCAATACACGCTTTACTTATGTAGGCCACCGACTTAACAAGCCAATAATAAAACATAATCGGTACCAGTTTACCGATCTTAGTGACTTTGTTCTATCAGTTAGTTGTTCTTCAGGATTGATTGCTTTGTACATAATAAATCACTCATCCTATTGAATCTATCATTGTGGTGTGAAACAGAGCTACCTGATACAATCTCTAATGCTCCTGCAAAACCGCATCACCTAACTCTTCATTGATTGCTCATACTGGTTGCTTGAATATAGCTTTGTTCATATTTATCAGTTGAAGTCCTATTTGTCAGTTCACTGGTAAACTATCTCTTCTATCGGTTGGCCTAAAAGACTTAGATGACTATAAAAACATAGTTTCCATCAATGACTACATAAAACAAGTCATCAATCAACCTATTACATCAAAACATCATCATCAATCTAACATTTATCTATACCATGGCATGCTTACCCAGCACAAGCTGGGTAAGCTTGAGTACCAGAGGTAGGTGCTGGATACCATGGACTTAGTAGTTTGGAGACCTTATGTAGATTGTGATCCATGGATGGATAATGCTAGATCATGACCAATTATTATGTAGAGTAGATACTTGATTTGTTGGACTCCATTCATTATTGAGAGACAACTCATTCAGCGTGTTCTTAGATAGTTCAACAGGCCATAGGGTATGCCACAGGGTGTCACCATGCATGCACTAACATACAAGGATAGGCGACATTAGGGTCCTTATCTTTCATTTGATGCTGCATATGCAAAGTTTATAGCTATGTCATTGGTTCCTTTTGACTTGCAACCACATATCTTAGATGCTAGCACTACAAAGGACTATGCAAGATATCTAGCAGCTCATCCATTCCCATAGATTACAAATCCTAAAGATCCACCACATAGCTCATGGGATGAGGATGAGGATGAGGATGAGGATGACAACCTTTGATGAAGGAGGAGGAGGTGATGATAGGGTGGTTGAGGTGGAGATGGAAGAGGTGGGAGGAGAGGGGGCGGGAGAGGCAACAAGAGAGGCAGCCAAACACATGATCAGGGAGGACTCTTTGGTTTTCATGGCAGAGGACTGTTATTACCCATGGTAGGTAGGGATGTAGGTAGGGGTGGTTTGGATAGAGGACCATTACTACTTGGTGCAATCAGAGTTAATGTGAGAGATGGAGGTTGAGGAGATGGATTAGATAGGGGTAGAGGGAGTGGGAGAGAGGGGAGTGGTGGTGGAGCTCTTTTGTTTGGTTAGATTGGTCATGATCCCAATGTTTTGGTAGCTCATGGAGGGTATGATGAGATAAGTGTGAGATTTTGCCAAGATCAAGGGCATAATGAAAAGTATAAAATAGAGATAAAAGAATGACAAGAACAAAATGCATTCTCATCAATATGCAAATGATCAACTAGATTATGCAATATAATGAATATAGGCCTGCTTATATAGGCAAGGCCATATGGATGTACGAGCACACAATCATGACATGTGTCTCAATGAGAAACAAGGGTTGCTAAGAAATAATAGGGGTAGGTAGGAGAAATAATATAATATTCCACAAGAGGTGGATGACCCACCGAATGTGGAGTATAATAGAAAAATAAGACCACAAAAGGTGGAATTTCTCCTACAAACTCTATCCCTATGTGCACACTTCCCTAAGTGTCTCAAATCCAAACTATGAAGAGATGCATCATCCTAAGTTAACTTAAGTGTAATAATATCCTAAATGAATATTTATTTACACCAACACCCCCCTTAAGTGTAACTTAGGGGAATGAAGACTCAAGTGAACAATGCAAGATAGGTCCCGACTACTAGGCCATGATAGGTACCCATGTACAATATGCAAATGCAAGCAAAACAATGCAATGCAATCTCTCACAAACGGAGAAAGGGAGAAAACCCAGTGGGAAAAAACTCCCCCCCAAAGGAGAGATGAGTGTACAAAAGACTCTCAAAGAAGAAGGACAAAACCTCAAAGAAGAAAAAGTCCCCCCATAAGAGAGGAAGGAGAAGTCAGTTGACCCCCCCTAATGACACATCCTGCACCTCCAAAAGAGCTCGCAATTGCTGGAACTTACTCTTGGTGAAAGGTTTGGTGAATATATCTGCAACCTGCTCCGTTGTAGGACAAAACGATAAATCAATGACCTACTCTTGAATCAGCTCTCAGATATAGTGCATATGACTCTCAATGTGTTTGGTCTGCTGGTACTGGACTGGGTTCTTCAAGATTGCAATAGAACTTTGATTGTTGTAATGTAGAACTATGGGCCATGGAGTGGTGAACCCAAACTCTATAAGAATCTGCTAAAGCCAAATGATCTCAGTTGCTGCATTAACAACTCCTCAATACTCAACCTCAATCGAAGAAAGAGCAATAGCATGCTACTTCTTTCTCTACTAACAAATGGGGCCTGAACCAAGGGGAAAACTATAACCTAAAGTAGACTTACGATCATCAAGATCGCCAGCCCAATCAGAGTTTGTGTAACCAACCAAGCGAAGTCCTGTGCTTGCTGCATAGTGAATCCCATAGTGATGTGTACCCTAGATGTAATGAAGGATGTGTTTGGCAGCTTTCCAATGAAGCTCATGTGGTTCATGCATGAAGTGGGAAACCATGCCAACCGGAAATGAAATATCAGGGTGTGTATGAGTCAAGTAGATGAGACTACCCACAAGATGACGATACAAAGTGGCATCAACTAATGGAGAAGAACACTAAGCCTCAAGCTTGACTCCTGAAAGAAAGGGAGTCGGGGCAGGCTTACAATCATCCATATGAAAGCGTGCAAGTAGATCAAGAGCATACTTGGGTGATAGTGTAATCCCAGAAGGTGACTATGAAATCTCTATCCCAAGAAAGTAGTGCAAAAGACCCAAGTCAGTCATAGCAAATCTGTCATGCAAAGCAGATTTGACCCTACTAATGATGGATGCGGTACTCCCTGTAATGATCAAATCATCAACATAGAGCACAAGTATCAAGTGAGAGTCATCCTATCACAAAATGTATATATTTAGATCAGAATGACACCTGGTGAACCCTGCTGAGAGAAGAAAGGAATCCATCTTGGCATACCAAGCCCTGGGGGCCTGCTTAAGGCCATAGAGAGATTTCCTTAGTCTGCAAACCAAGGAAGTATCCTGGATGAAACCCTGCGGTTGCTCCATATAAATATCATCATCAAGATCCCCATGAAGAAAATCATTCTTCACATCCATCTGATGTATAGCCCAACCATGAGCTACAACAATAGCAAGTGTCAAGCGAATGGAGTTCATCTTTGCTACTGGTGCAAAGGTCTTAGTATAGTTAACACCTATAACCTAAGAGAAACCTTTCGCAACAAGCCGAGCCTTATACTTATCCACACTACCATCCACTACAAACTTGGTCTGATAGATCCACTTATATCGAACCATCTTTCTCTCCTTAGGGAGATGGACTAAATCCCATGTGTTGTTCCTCATCAAGGAACTATACTCTTCCTCCATAGCTTGGTCCCACTGAGGAAAACCTGATGCTTCCCAAAATGTCTTTGGATCAGAAGTGGTAGCAATGAATGCATGTGGAATATCCTGATGCTTTGATCGAGTCCTCTGTGTATCTAAAGGATCCCCAATAAGAGAACCAATGGACTCAAGTGTCTGTCGAGCCCAATGAGGTCTAGGTGGAGGTGGAGAATGAGGCTCCTCAACTGCAAGTGGACCCTGCGGAGGTGTAACCCTACGAGTCAAACTTAAAGGAGTCTTATCATCTAAATCACTAGCATCACTATCCACAATGGAGGAAGGTGGAGGAGGTAGAGAGGCTAAGCTAGGAGAGATTTCCTCAAAGTGAACACTCCTCTTAATAAACACCTCATGTGTCTCAGGATCCATCAATATATATGCCTTAACACCCTCAGGATATCTAGCAAATATGCAAGGCCTACTCTACGATTCCAATGCCTTACATTTCTGTGGAGGTATGCGAGCCCATGCTGGACACCCAAAGACTCTTAAATGTCTCACAATAAGTTTCCTACCATCCTAAGCCTCAAAAGGAGTAATGCCTTGCAAAGCATTGTGAGGAACCCGATTTTGGATGTGTGTGGCACAACTAATAGCCTCTGCCCAAAAGGTGGGATCAAGAGAACATGCATGTATCATACAGCTAGCCATTTCTTTGAGAGTTCTATTCTTGCATTCTGCAACTCTGTTCTGCTATGGAGTATATGCAACAGAATGTTGAATATCAATCCCCTCAAATGTACAAAAATCCTCAAGTCTCTTGTTCACATATTCCCTTCCATTATCTGTACGAACAATCTTGACCACTTTACCAGATTGCTTCTCCACACGAGTCTTGAAGTCCTAAAATATGTCAAATACTTCACTCTTATGAATGAGAAAGTAGACCAAGTGAAGCGGGAGTAGTCATCAATGAAGGTGAGGACATAGCGGGCCTTGCTAAATGAAGGTGTTGGAAATTGAGCTTCTACATCGATGTGAACAAGTTGAAGAACTTCCAAAGCTCTCCAAGGTTTCCCCTTATCAAAATTCTCCTCGGGATGCTTTCCCATGGAACAACCTGAGCATACACCCTCTAAAAAATTGATTTGAGGTAGACCTATGACCATGTCTTTAGTGTTGAGCTGCTAAAGATAGCGGTAGTTGAGGTGACCAAACCGCTCATGCCATAGCTTACTTTTAGAATTTGAATGAGTAAGCAAGGCCCTAGAAGGTAAACTTGGCATAAAGTGGGAGAATGAATAAAGCCTTGAGATGTCATTGACTTGTCCCACTTCTACCAAGGCATCATCATCAAGTTCCTTTACCATAATTGAATTAGGTGTAAACTCAACCTTTTTGCCATTCGCATAGTGAGTGATTTGGTAGATAGAGAGAAGGTTGGTAGAAAAGTTAGGAACATAAAGAACATTCTCAAATGTTCCATCATCCATGTCAACCAAACCTTTCCCTTTAGCCTCTACTTGTGAACTAGAATAAGGACATGAAGACATTGTATGTTGTCATTGATGTCAATATGCTGAAGAGGAGAGAACCGGTATAACACTGTGAACCAGCATTTGTGCCAAAGTGATAGGTGTGTTTGTTTAAGGTGAACCGACATGTGGTTATGGGAACCGGCACATGGAAGCTTTGTATGACTACCGGTTGGTAGTCTCAACTTCAGGGTTTCTGGTTGAAGTGTCTCAAGCCTATGTGACTCAATCGGTGACTTTGTGGGATGAGTTAGCATTGTAATGAAGAACAGATCATGTTGCCATGTCAGCCTTGTGCGCGTGAAGGATCTTGCATGAAGGAGATTGTCCCTATCTACCTCGGAAATGTGTGAAGTCTGTAAATGGTGATAACATTTGATGGATTATTAGCCGCCATGAGATCGGTGGAAAATGAACGATGGAGAACGTCTTGAGATTGGATCAAGACTATTGCATTTAATGCAATGTGCTCAATGGTCAGGATTGAACTGTTTGAGTTGCTTAACCTAACAGGTTTAGGGTTTAGGGTTTATGCTACCAACCTATCTATTTCCTATAGGGTTAATGTTGTGTTTCTTTCTGAGGTTGTTGGAAAAAGTTGTGTGTGTGTATCCAAGAAAAGAGATACGTGATTCTTGCCAGACCAGAAGAGAGAAGTGATACCTCCAGAGTGTAAGTGCAAAAGGTGAAGAGGAGCTAAAGTGGATCTACATTGGCATTGAGTGCTACTACCAGATCATTGTAATACCTATTGATCTCTAGCCACTTCAACAGTTGGGAAATCCCTTAACAGGGTAGCTTTAACCGACTTGTTGTAAATCCTTTAACAGGGTGACTCAAAACCATCGAGTTCTTAAAATCCTCTAACAAGGTAACCTTTAACAGGGTTTAACCCTTAAACGGGTATTCTAGCCATCCCTTAACCGGGTAATCCCTAATAGGATCGGTTCCTAACAGAACCTATTGTATCAATGTTTAACTGGACAAGGCTCCTAACAAAGCAGACTTCTAAAGAGTTAAAAAACAAGCTTGTGGGTATTCATCCCCACCGTGGTTTTTCCCAATTGGGTTTCCACGTGAAAAATATGTGTGTCATATATGATGTCTTTTGCATGTGATGATATGTTGTTTTCTGTCAAGCGGTGAATCATGTTGATCTAGCTGTTTATATATATATCTTTGATGGTAGATTACCTGTTCATACACTAGGGTGAAATGAAAATGAAGTATTAGATTGTATGAGAAGATAAGTGTCAACCAGTTTATTCTTGTCTCAGTTACTCTGGGTTTTGCCGATTGTACTCTGTTTAAGATTGGTGTTAATGTTTGTCTGCCTAAGCACAGTGTCTGTTGACAAACCAGTTTAGGATTGTGTTTTTGTCTATACTGATTCACCCGCCCCTCTCAGTACCGGTTTGGTACTATCTGTTCATCACTGGGTTATCAATTGGTATTAGAGCATCCTCCAGGTCCTCTGTGTTATAAGCTTAACCACTTGAGGTAAAGATCCCAGTCTAATGATGAAGAGGGAAGGTCCAAAGTTCAACAGAGAAAATTTCAGTATATGGAAAGACAGAATGAAGATATACATCAGAAGCATGGGTGCTCAACACTGGAGTTATGTTGAGATTGCCTATGTTGCTCCTACTGGTACTCTCACCGATGACCAAAAGAGAGAGATGCAGGAGAATGGGCAAGTCATGGAAGCCCTAATTAGTAGTCTATCTGACATTAAGTTTATTGATGTCCAAGATAAGGTAAATCCCAAAGAGGTATGGGATACTCTTGAAAATATCTATGGTGGTGATGAGCATGTAAAACAATCTAAGGAAGAAAGCCTTAGAGGGAAGTTTGAAGACATGTGGATGGTTGAAGGTGAGAACATTCAACAGTATGGAATAAGAATAAAAAATGTTGTTGGAGATATCAAGAGTGCAGGTGGTAAAATGGAAGATTCCACTATGGTAAGAAAAGTCCTGAGATCCTTATTACCGGTCCATGCAATAAGGGTTGTTGCTATTCAGGAGTTGAGATCAATAGACAAGACTAAGGTATCCCTAGACTCCATCATTGCAAAGTTGACAACCTATGAGATAAATAGTTTTGATGGCAGTGTTCAAAAGACTGAATCAACTCTTAAAGCTTTTGTTGTACCATCCAGAAAAGGAAAAGAAGCTAGCACTAGTGGTGAACCAAGACAGAGCAGAGAAATGCATGATGAGGAGATTCTGATGGCATTTGAAGCTCTTCTTGCTAGGAAAATCCCTAAAGGGACTGACAAATATAGAGGTAAGCTCCCTTTGAAATGATTTTCTTGCAACCGGATAGGACGTATAGCTGTAAACTGTCCTAATGGTGACAACAAGGACAAACCAAAAAGGTTTAAGAAATTCAAAGGAGGAAACCAGAGAAACTGTTTTGTGGTAGTTGATGAAGGTGTCACAAATGAGGAATCAAAAGATGAAGAAAATGAAGATATTATGTTTGTTGTTGTCAAGGAAGATGTGTCAGACAAGAAGGCTCTTGTCTCTCGGTTTGATAATTCCAATGAGTGGATTAATGACAGTGGTTGTTCTCACCATATGACTGGTGATCGAAGAAAGTTTCTATCCTTGGAAGAGTATGATGGTGGTGTGGTTTGCTTTGGTAATGATGCACCATGTATGGTCAAAGGTAGAGGGTCCATCTCTTTGAATGGAAAGAGTAGTGCTGACAATGTGTATTGGGTTGATGGTCTCAGACATAACCTTTTGAGTGTTGCCTAGCTAAATGACAGTGGTCTCACTCTAGAATTCAAGAATGGAGTGTGCAGAATCAAAGGAAAGAATGGTGAATTGGTGGCCACCGGCATGCAAACCAAAGGTAACCTATTTTAGTTGAATGTAAATATAATTACATTTCTTATGGCTAAATTTGATGATAGCTGGATATGGCATAGGAGACTCTACCATGTAAACTTTGATAACATTGTGAAGGCTAGTAAGATCGAGGAAGTTAGAGGGTTGCTGATGCTAAGCAAACCAGATAATACCTTGTGCAGAGAGTGTCAATTGGGGAAAATCTCTTCCTCAACCTTTAAAGGTAAACCTTTCATTGCTAACAATTTGCTTGATCTTGTGCATACTGATTTGTGTGGTCCTATGAAAACTACGAGTGCGCAGGGTGATAGGTACTTCATGATTCTCACTGATGACTGCTCAAGAATGATGTGAGTCACATTCTTGAAAGATAATTCTAAAGCTTTTGTAAAGTTCAAATCTTTCAGAGCATTAGTGGAGAAGGAAAGTGGTAAAAGGATCAAGTGCCTTAGATCTGATCAAGGAGGGGAATTCACTTCCGGTGAATTCAACAAGTACTGTGAAGAACATGGCATCAAGAGGCAACTGTCTGCCCCCCAGACTCCACAGTAGAATGGCCTAGTAGAGAGGAACAACCAGTCTATGGTTGAAGTAGTTAGAACTATGTTGATTCAAGGAAAAGTTGCTCAGACCTTTTGGAGAGAAGCGGTGAGCACTGCACTCTACACAATGAACTAGGTACTCATTAAGAAAGGTAAGGATAAAACTCCTTATGAGTATTGGACCAGTAAGACACCTATGGTTAGCTACTTTAGAGTGTTTGGTAGCAAATGTTACATCAAGAGGAGCAAACACCAGAGCAATTTGATATGAAATGTAATGAGGGAATATTCCTAGGGTATTCCACCAAGAGCAAAGCTCTCAAGTGTTTCAATAATAGGACTCAGAGAATTATGGAAAGCATCAATGTAAGAGTTGATGAAACCTCTGAGAAAACTAAGGAAACTGGTAGTGAGCAAGCGGTAAATGAACCGGTTGTAACCTTCTGGGAACCAGTTGTTAGTCAACCAAGTACCAGTAACAGTGTTCCTACACCGATAGATGTAGATGTTGATATTGATGGAGATGAGGATGAAGAAGAAAAGAAAGAGGAATCTATCAAGACCATTCCTCGGTATGTCAAGCTGAATCATGATCCTAAGCAGATCATAGGAGATAAGGATGCAGGAATCCTTACAAGAAGAAAGGTCAGAGAAAACTCATGTATGATCTCTGAATTTGAGCCTAAATCATTCAAAGAGGCACATAAAGATGAAGACTAGCTCAAGGCAATGGAAGAGGAAGTTGACTAGATAGAGAAAAATGGTACATGGTCTTTGGTACCCAAACCGGAGCATAAAAATGTCATTGGTACCAAATGGGTTTTTAGAAATAAGATAAATGAGGATGACACATTGATTAGAAACAAAGCCAGACTGGTGTGCAAAGGATATGCCCAAGAAGAAGGAGAATACTATGGAGAAACCTTTGCTCTTGTAGCCAGATTGGAAGGAGTTTGTATGCTTCTTGCATATGCAGCTTTTAAAGGATTCAAAGTATATCAAATGGATGTAAAATCTGCATTCCTAAATGGTGTACTTGAAGAGGTGTATATAGAGCAACCAGATGGGTTTGCCTTATCTGAAGATAGTGACATGGTATGTAGGCTACATAAAGCCTTATATGGTCTAAAGCAGGCACCTAGAGCATGGTATGAACGCCTGCATTCCCATCTTATGAAGATTGGCTTTGAGAGAACAAGCAAAGATAGCAATATCTACTTGAAGTCTGAAGGAGATAAGATCCTGATCTGTGAGGTATTTGTTGATGACATTATCTTTGGTGGAGATGACAAGATGAGTCATGAGTTTGCAGATGAGATGAAGAAAGAGTTTGAGATGTCACTCATGGGGGAGATTGAGTTCTTCATTGGACTGTAGATCCAACAGATGAAAGATGGAATCTTTATCACTCAATCCAAGTATGTCAAAGAGGTGTTGAATACCTTTGGCATGGAAGATAGCAAACCAGTTGGTACACCGATGGTGACTGGTTGTAAATTATCCAAAGAGGATGACTCAACATTGGTTGATGAGAAGGAATACTATTCAATGATTGGTAAGTTGCATTATGTAGTGCATAGCTGACCACATATTGCACATGCAGTTGGCATTACTGCAGGGTTCTAGAAAATCCCAAGAGAATCCCACTTGGTTGCAGTCAAGCAGATTCTTAGGTATCTGAAGGGAACTATTGATTATGGATTGTGGTATCCATTTAGCAAGGATTTCAATTTGAAAGCATTCATAGATGCTGATTGGGCAGGTAATGTAGATGACTGGAAGAGCACAACCGGTGGTGCATTCTTTCTCGGTGGTAGACTAGTCTCATGGATGAGTAAGAAGCAGAGTTGTATCTCCCAGTTTACAGTGGAAGCAGAGTATGTTGCAGCTTTCATGAACTACACTCAAACAATTTGGATGAAGCATGCATTGAATGGCTTCAAAGTTCCTGTATTTAAACCAGTAAGTATATTTTGTGACAATACTAGTGCAATTAACATCTCCAAGAATCCGGTTTTACATTCTAGAACCAAGCACTTTGAGCTAAAGTATCATTTCTTGAGGGAAAAGGTTCGGAACAAAGAGATTGCACTGGAACATGTTTCTAGTAAGGAGCAGTTAGCAGATATATTCACCAAACCTCTCCCAAAGGCTACATTTATGTACTTAAGAGGTGAATTAGGGGTGTTGCCCCTTCATGAAGTAAACTAAAGGTATATGCTCCACATCAGTCAAGTATTGCATAGTCAAATTTTTCTTCAGGATTGATGTGTTGAAGGATGCTACTCCTCAGGGGGAGTAGCATTATGGAATAGGGAAGCTTGTGCCTCCACTTTGGCATTGTTGTCAAAGGGGGAGAAGAAGAGAAGCAAAGAAGATATCTGCATAAATTAGGGGAGAAGATGTGAAGCAGAGAGATATCTTTGTATATTGCCGTCAATGCCAAAGGGGGAGATTGTTGGCATTATGTGAACTTGTATGAGGACATGATGACATTGTATGTTGTCATTGATGTCAATATGCTGAAAAGGAGAGAACCGATATATGTGAGAACCAATATAACACTATGAACCAGCATTTGTGCCAAAGTGATAGGTGTGTTTTTTTTAGGTGAACCGACATGTGGTTATGGGAACCGGCACATGGAAGCTTTGTATGACTATCGGTTGGTAGTCTCAACTTCAGGGTTTTTGATTGAAGTGTCTCAAGCCTGTGTGACTCAATCAGTGACTTTGTGTGATGAGTTAGCATTGTAACGAAGAATAGATCATGTTGCCATGTCAACCTTGTGCGCGTGAAGGATCTTGCATGAAGGAGATTGTCCCTATCTACCTCGGGAATGTGCGAAGTCTATAAATGGTGATAACATGTGATGGGTTATCAGCCACCATGAAATCGGTGGAAAACAAATGATGGAGAACATCTTGAGATTGGATCAAGACTATTGCATTTAATGCAATGTGCTCAATGGTCAGAACCATTTGAGTTGCTTAACCTAACAGGTTTAGGGTTTAGGGTTTATGCTACCGACCTATCTATTTCCTATAAGGTTGATGTTGTGTTTGTTTCTGAGGTTGTTGGCAAAAGTTGTGTGTGTGTATCCAAGAGAAGAGATATGTGATTATTGCCAGACCAGAAGAGAGAAGTGATACCTGTAAAGTGTAAGTGTAGAAGGTGAAGAGGAGCTAAAGCAGATCTGCATTGGCATTGAGTGCTACTACCAGATCATTGTAATACCTATTGATCTCTAACCACTTCAACAGTTGGGAAATCCCTTAACAGGGTAGCTTTAACCGACTTTCTATAAATCCTTTAACAGGATGACTCAAAACCATTGAGTTCTTGAAATCCTCTAACAAGGTAACCTTTAACAGGGTTTAACCCTTAACCAGGTATTCTAGCCATCCCTTAACCGGGTGATCCCTAATAAGATCGGTTCCTAACAGAACCTATTGTATCAGTCTTTAACCGGACAAGGCTCCTAACAGAGCAGACTTCTAAAGAGTTCAAAAACAAGCTTGTGGGTATTCATCCCCACTGTGGTTTTTCCTAGTTGGGTTTCCACATGAAAAATATGTGTGTCATATGTGATGTCTTTTTCATGTGATGATATGTTGTTTTCTATCAAGCGGTGAATCATGTTGTTCTAGTTGTTTATATATATATATCTTTGATGGTAGATTACCTGTTCATACACTAGGTTGAAATTAAACTGAAGTATTAGATTGTATGAGAAGATAAGTGTCAACCAATTTATTCTTGTCTCAGTTACTCTGGGTTTTGCCGGTTGTACTCTGTTTAAGACCGGTGTTACTGTTTGTCTGCCTAAGCATAGTGTATGCTGACAAACCAGTTTAGGATTGTGCTTTTGTCTGTACTGATTCACCCCCCCCTCTCAGTACCGGTTTTGTACTATCCGTTCATCACTGAGTTATCAGTATCATCAGCTATGTAAATGTGAGGTACCTTAGATGGCTTCAATGAAGAAAATTGCTCCTTTGTAGAACCCATGTGATATGAGGCACCCGAGTCAAGTATCCACTGCTGTG
Source organism: Cryptomeria japonica (assembly GCF_030272615.1). Taxonomy (NCBI): domain Eukaryota; kingdom Viridiplantae; phylum Streptophyta; class Pinopsida; order Cupressales; family Cupressaceae; genus Cryptomeria; species Cryptomeria japonica. The sequence continues at coordinate 465,625,666 of NC_081410.1, read as the reverse complement.
AAGAACCTATTGTAGCCACAAATGCTTGCCCTTTTCTCTTAGAATGTGAGGAAGAGGAAGGAGTTGAATCCTTCTTTGTGTATGTGGATGGCAAGTTGATGTTGTTTTTCTTAAGAAGATTAGTTAACTCATCAACTTGCTTTGTGTGGCATCGATGGTCATCATGACCATACTTCTTGCAATATGCACAAGTTGGTTTATCCTTCTTAGGCAGTGTTCCCTTCTTGGAAGAGGATGATTGTCCTTTTTCCTGTTGTGGCTTTGACTTAGAGTGCTTCTTCTTCTTGTTGGAATCTTTACCTTGACCTCCTTGATTCCCTTGATTAGCCACCAAAGCCTTGGACTTTGAAGACTTGAGAAGCCGCATGTTCAACAAATTAGATTGTTCCAATATCAACATTTCTGAGAAAGCATAAAATGAAGGCATAACATAGGAACTCCCCACTGTCAAACGATGAGTTTGGAAGCTAGACACAAATGTTGCATATTCTAGTGCAAGCTTGTCCAACAAGTTGAATATCAATTGAGCATCCTTTTTGTCAATTCCACAATCCTTAAGCTTTGCTCTTAGCTCATTTGCTTTGGTGATATAATCTTGGATTGTATCAAAACTCTTGGGATCCAAGTTGGTGAGCTCATTTTCAATTTTGTAACCTCTGATTTCATCAACTTGACCATACAATTTCTGAAACATATCCCAAGCATCTTTGATGGTATTACACTTCTCAATATGAAAGATGAGGTCATCTAATACATACTTGCGCAAAGTTCCAAGAGCCATGCAATTCTTAGTTAGCCATTCTAACTGAGCATTAGGATCAACCTTAGGATCAAGTGGTGTTGCTATTGTTCCATCTATGTAATGCGTGAGACCTTTTTCCATTAATTTGCTCCATACTTTAATTTTCCATTATGCATAATTATGTGGAGTTAAAGGTGAAAATTTATGATGAATCATTGCAAAAAAAATGAAAGAGCACAAGGAAATTGAGGCACAATCACACAAGACACCCCCCCAAATTCACTCAATCAAAGAACCCCCCCAAAAGTGATGATTTGGCACTTTATACTTAGTGCGTGTACAATGGGCCACTTGCAAAAAATGGCAAAGTGGACTTCTGATTTCAATTTTACAATTGCCTCAATAAGGCCAAAAGAGACTCAAACTAATAGTGCAAGAGATCTAAACTAAGATCCAAGCAATTTACAAGTACCAAATAGGCCAAATAAGACCAATATCTGAAAGTACAACTTCCACTTAAAATATTTGAAATATAATCATAGATTATGAAAGTAGACAAAAACGCATGCACTTTTTTAAAAAAAAGGACACCTGAAAAGGAGGTTGTATGAGCTCAAATGAGGCTTTTGAAGTTGCAAAATTGAGGATTGGACAGGTATAGCTGAGAGAATCCAAAAATTCTGAAAAACTTGTGCATCAAAATCATAAAATAACCATACCAATGTGAAGAGCACAAAAAATTAGCCCAAATAAAAAAAAATTGGACCCAAAAAGAAGCAAAATTGAGCAAGTTATGGGCCTCCAAATTTGACCTAAAAATCCAAACTGCTCAATGGAGAGGGGTCTAAAAATTTCCAAAGAAAATGCTGACTAGGCGCTGATTGGGTGCTAACTATGCACTGCTGATAGGGTAGAAGGTACGGATCCCAATAACAATTTTCAAAAAAAGAATTATTTTGTTTTTTCAAAAAAAAGTTTTTAAATCCAAAATAATTTTTCAGAAATTTTTTTTTTTGAAAAAAAATCCGAAAATTGCATACAGTACCGCCCGAATTGGGTACAAAATTTCCTCCACACCCAAAAATCGATTTTCACCAAAATAGGTCAAGTTTATACTCGATTTTTAAGGAAACAACCTCCCAGATGCAATGGTGAAGTCTAAAACGCTCTAAGATGCCTCCAAAAAATGTAGTCCCTCAGATCTGAAAATAGAAATCTTCCAAGATGTCTCTAAAAACCAATCAATGAAGCCCCAATGGCTCTGATACCATGTGAGATTTTGCCAAGATCAAGGGCATAATGAAAAGTATAAAATATAGAAAAAAGAATGACAAAAACAAATTGTATTCTCATCAATATGCAAATGATCAATTGGATTATGCAATACAATGAATATAGGCCTGCTTATATAGGCAAGGCCATATGGATGTATGAGCACACAATCATGACATGTGGCTCAATGAGAAACAAGGGTAGGTAATAAATACTAGGGGTAGGTAGGAGAAATAATATAATATTCCATAAGAGGTGGATGACCCACCGAATGTGGAGTGTAATAGCAAAATAAGACCACAAAAGGTGGAATTTCTCCTACAAGCTCTATCCTTATGTGCACACTTCCCTAAGTATCTCAAATTCAAACTACGAAGAGATGCATTATCCTAAGTTAACTTAAGTAAAGTGTAATAATATCCTAAATGAATATTTATTTACACCAACAATAAGTGTCGGTGAGGATTTGGAGGATGATGTACCATTGATCAGTTTCTAGATTACCAGGATACAAGAGATGGATGCCTCAGTAGAGGAAGATATGTCATGGGATGAGGCAGGTGGAGATGTGTAGATGCACGATGATGCACCTAAGGGCCAGGATGATACTCCTAGTTTGAGGGCACAAATTGCATAGCTCCAGACACAGATTCAGACTCTTACCTTAGAGAGAGACACTACCCTACATGAGAGAGATACTGCTTTTGAGCGATATGGGAAGGCAGAGAGCATGCTAGAGAATATAGAATAGATGAGCACTGGAGGTCTTACAGCAGATATAGTGAGGGAGATGTTACGCATTGGGAAGGAGATTCTTCACTAGCACGGGCTATATTAGAGTGTGGTTCCTCAGAGTTAGAGGGAAGGTAGTTATGTTTCCACCACACAATGATTAGGCAGATAGGGTCAAACAGAGAGTGGTGGTGTCATGGGACCACCTCGCAGAGACCTAGATCCAAGAGTCAGACCATCTGGAGGAGGAGATGCCCCCCATCAGAGACGTATAGATTCTTGTGACAGTGACATATGATATATTTAGAGACTTGATTTTACCTTTGATGTTACCCTATGGGACTTGTACATTATTGATGATTTTTGATATCATTGTATACTTGGACATTTCTGTGTTTTATGATGATATGCAAACATTGATGGACTCTATATGATGCTACTTTGATATGCATGCATATTATTGTGATAATTTCCTAATTATGATTTTTATATGATGATCTATATGATGATGACTTTATTTCTTTATCTAGATGATGATGATTATGTTGTGATCTAGATGATTATTTTAATGATATGATCTAAATACATTTCTTATATGAATGATGTTGTGATGATATATATGCATTGATTATGATGACATGATTCTACATATGATGATGTTATAATAATTTTATGATACACTTATGATAATATCTTTGATATTGATGATACTCATGTGATGCCTATTCTTGTGGATTGTATGTGCATATGATGATGTTAAACAATATGATGATATGTTCTAAATGATTGATGAAATGCTTACAATGAGACACTATATGTAAATGAAAGTAAACTCAACTAATGAATAAGATAATATACCAATGAACTAAATCAATTCTAAATGATTAATGAAATGAACCTAATGAATGAATGAATGCAACTCATGCAAATGTTTTTTTTTGTTCAAGTATACTCAATCATTATTTTCAATCATTGATCATGATTAATGTGAAAATTGAATGATATAATGAATGGATAATGAATTCTTATAATGTAAATGCAAATGCAAAGACTTACCTAAATGATATTTGTCATCTTTCTAGCTTTTTAGTGCAGTGCTTCAATTCATCATTGAACTTTTAAAATGTTGTAAGAAAATACAAGCACCTACGTATAATTATACCAAGATGCCCTGAGTATCTGTTACATAGATTTTGATTTAGCAAGTTAATACAAACATCTAGGTACAATGAACCAAGATGACCTGGGTATTTCTTGCATCAACATAGAAGGATTATCCCCTTCCATGTATGACTCAGCATGTCCTCGATGATCTTTTTCCAATCATGTCCTCAGACAAGTACATAGATTACTAAGGGATAAACCACAAACAATAGACAAAGAAAAATCATCATGCCCTATCATAACTCCTCTAGTCTTAGACATCAACGAGTTACATAGGGAACATGATTGACGGAAATCAAGATACAAACATTGAATTATGTATGTCACATGTATGTTCTCTTAGTTAAAATAGATATAATCATACAAATTAATGATTGTTGATATGTGTTGTCACTTGTTTGTTGAATCTCAAAATTTTGAGTTTCTTGATTCAGTCTTTGTCTATATCCTGTTTTTGTTTAAAACTTGTTGTCTTATTGCTTGTCGTCTGTTTCTCAAAATCCAAATTGTTTCGTGACTAGGTCAAGGATTTTTCCCCCAACTAAGTTCATGATTTTACCCCTAGCTAGAAACAAACTTTATTATGGATATACAGTGACGATCAAAACCATGGTGAGATGGCTATGCCTGATTATATACAAAAGGCTTTATTATGAATATGCACAGATGCAACAAATGGATGCGGAAAGAAATGCAAACTCATAGATAGAAGAGACAACTTTTAGATAGCACCTACTGCAAGGTTTTTTCCATCTCTTTTTATTGTATTTTTCCATATATTTGATTTTTTCACTGTTTTTGTTGTTTTTTTCGTTGTTTTCGTTGTTTTTGTATTTTCCTCTTATCTACTTTTTATGTTTTTTCTTTACTATTTCAGACATAGAACTTTTTCAGGTGCATGGTATTAATTGGTTCCTTGAACCATTCACCCTCCGGTGTAGACAACCTGTAAGCTCCAAATCCATATGCAACTATTATGATAAAAGGACCCAGCCAATTTAATTTAAAGTTTCCCTTTTTTCTCTATCTTACTAGTTGCATGGATTTTCTCTAAGAACAAGATCTCCCAACTTAAATACTCTAGGCTTAACTAGGCGATTATAGATCCTCGTCATGCTTTGCTAATATACTTTTAAGTGATCTGAAGCATTCTGGCAATGCTCTTATAACAATTCTAGTTCTTGCAACCTCAATACAATACTCTCTATTCATCATCTGGAATGAGTCCCTTTAGTGATACACGTAGAGAAGGTATCTATACTTCAATTGATAGGATTGCTTTTGATCCATACACAAGGAAATATGGAGCTTCTCCAATTGGTGTATGAATGCTAGTGCGATAATCCCATAGAGCAGTATTCAACTGAACATGCCAGTCCCTACAAGCCTCATTCACTATCTTCTTCAATATTTTGAGGATTTTTTTGTTAGATGCCTCATCTTGTCCATTCCCTTGAGGTTAGTATGGTGTTGAGAACCTATGTTGGATTTGGAATCGCTCACATAGTTCTTGCACATCTTAATTTTTGAACGGTCTTCCATTATCAGTGATAATGGAGATGGGAATGCTATAGAGGCAGATGATGTAATTAAGGATGAAAGATGCAATTTGTTTTCCTATCACTATTGTTAAAGGGGCCGCTTCAATCCATTTAGTGAAATACTCAGTTGCAGTCAAAATGAACTTGCCTCCATTTGAAGATGAAAGGTTAATCTTTCCCACAAGGTCCATTCCCCATTGAGAAAATGACCATGATACTGCCAAAGGATGCAATTCTTATGCCGGTGCATGGATAATATTGCCATGAATCTAACATTGTTCACAATTTTTAGCATATGTGAAGGAATCTCTTTCCATAGTGGGCCAATAATACCTAATCAAATGAGTTTCTTAGCTAACATAAGACCACTTGAATGTGTGCCACAAATATCTTCATGGACTTTGTTTAGATATTTTTCGGATTCTTCACATTCGAGACACCTTAGGAGTGTGTTATCCAAACCTCGTCTATAAAAGATATCGACAATAATGGTATAACGGGATGATTGACCAATAAAGTTCTGCTTCTGATTTCAGGATAAGTTTGGGGGAAGGATATTGTCTTTTAAGTACAAATAGGTTTGGCTATATAGTGAGGCATCAATTCCAGATATATTGCAGACAATTTGGATATTATGGGAATTAGGGGTAGGATAAAATATTTCTTCCACCAGGAATTCATAATGCTCTTGATTCTCTTGAGTTTGTATAAGAGATTCTATTGTCTCCATGGAATCCATTGCTTTATTTTCATTCCTTAGAATCTGAACAAATATGATTTCAGTAAAGTATTCCTTGAAATATTCAACCAATTTCTTGTAGGGTATTAGTTTATCATCCTTAGTTTGGTATTCATTATTTATCTAGCTGATAATGAGCTGTGAATCTCCATATACATGTAACTCTTTGATATTCTACTCAATATACATCTTCATCCCAATGACTAGTGCCTCATATTCTACAGTATTGTTTGTACATGGGAAGCGTAACCTGTATGATTTAGGAATAGTGCGACCCTTAGGCGTTATGAATAAAATTACTACACCAGATCTGTGATGTGTGCAAGATCCATCAAAATACAACTCCCAAGTTGTCATCCTGACAGTGAGAACATCTTAATAGGAAAGCTAGTGCGATAATTTGCTTCCCTTAATGTCAATTTGTAGGGGAAAACAAATAGTGGTTGCAAATTTTTAACCTTTTACACAATATGGCACAAACAAAGAGCATACACAATTAAACAAAACACAGAGAGAGAACACACAGAGTTAATCATGGGAAAACCCTTTCAGGAGAAGAAACCCACCACCAACAGATAATCCACTTTATTAATAGTATGTCAAAAACAATACAATAAAGTCTAATCTGCAGACATCCTTCACTCTGTTATACAATCATTCCAGATTAACATTCAACACTTGGATCACATAGCAGTTCCAGAATGCTCAATAGCTATTGTGACTTGTTAATGCCCATTTGGTTTACATTCAGCTTCAAATACCAAACTAGTTAGTCATTACATCTGTTTGAGACAGTTGGGAAGTCGAACTATTTCTGTCGGTCTGCAATCATGGAAAATCAATTACCCCACATGCAGTAGAGAATCAGGTCAGTTCATATTCATTTACACCAATGGTCTCATACTTATGTCTAAGTTTTTACCTTTTGGAACTCGGTTAGATCATACACTAGTAGTTGATCCTTGCTCCATCAGCCATCGGTATAACTCTTAACTGATAAATTTGATCACCCGATGATACCCGATTTCTTGATGATACCTGATCACCAAAGGTCACTTCATCGGGTCATCGGCTAGACATGTAGACTTCTACTCTGATCTCTGATGACTAAGAGACAAATTCATCGGCCCTTCGGGACCAATACAGAAAGGCTATCCTGAACTCTGATACCAAGAGCATCCACCTCGTCAGGACATAGAAACATGCTCAGAACTACTATGCCGATATGCATTGATAGACCGACAACATAAGGTGGTCTCATCAAGACATCGACATGACATTCAGAATGTCAACCCAATTGCCGATATGCGACCCTATCACCGAAGATGACCTCATCAGGTTTCAGCATAAAGAAAAGCATGAACTTCCGATCTCCCGATGGTTCCTAAGGTGAATCCATCTACTTGAGACCAAAACCATCAACCATCGGCATAAAAAGGAAACAACTACTCCAATACCCGATAGATATGAAGACATCGGTCTAAGTCACTCCGATCAGAGAATGATCAACAACCAAGAGGTATCACTCTGCTGCTTCATCGGTTTAGGCTAGTTCGATCAACCTGAAACTATAAAGTGAATTTGAGGCACATTTCCAACACATCTGCATCAGGAAACTCAATATGTAAGGGTGCATCATCATGTAGGGGCACTTTAGCTAGTTGATGTGCAATCACATGTCTTTTTATGACTTTTTGATCAACATACTCAATATAAAACTTACTCAATACCATGACCCATTTAGCTAGTCTACCTATCAATGTTGCCTTGCTAAGAAGATACTTTAGAGGGTTGATCTTTGCAATTAGCTTAATAGAGTTAATGGGCATATAATGTCAAAACTTTTGGGTTACAAACACCACTGCTAGACATGTTTTCTCCACTGTTGTGTAGTTTAACTCAGATCCAATCAGGGTTCTACTGATATAGTATATTTCTCTTTCTTTCCCTTCAGTATCATGTTGTGCCAGAAGAGCTCCTAATGATACATCTGTAGCTAAGATGTAGAACAATAATGGTTTTTGTTTAATCGATGATGCTAGAACTAGTGGATTTACCAGGTATTACTTCATTTATGTGAAAGCTTCCTCACATTTGTCATCCAATCTGAAAGGAACATTTTTGTGTAATAGGTGAGTAAATGGATGACATCAATCAGTTAACTGAGCTATGAACCTTCTTATTGATTACAACCTCCCTTGCAGAGAACGAAATTGATTGATACTCTTCAAAGATTCCATTTCCATTATACCTTGTACTTTCACTAGATCAACTTCTATGCCACAAGCAGATATGATATACCCTAGGATTTTACTTGATGTAACTCCAAAAGCACACTTCTTCAGGTTTAGTCTCAACTTATATTGTTCCAGTCTGTAAACAATCTTGTCTAGGATCTCCAAATGCTCTTCTCTGGTGTGTGACTTTTCCAATATATCATCCACATAATCTTCCATGAAGGTATGCATCATATCATGAAAAATGGTTGTCATAGCTCTCTGATAAGTAGATCCGACATTCTTGAGTCTAAATGGCATGACGTTCCAATGGAAAGTACCCTAAGGGCACGTAAAGGTTGTTTTCTCTTGATCCTTAGGGGATATCTTAATTTGCTTATACCTCAAGAAGCCATCCATTAAAGAGAACATTTCATGTCTTGCTGTGAGATCTACAATAATAGAAATTCTTGGTAATGGAAAGTTATCCTTTGGGCATGCCTTGTTTAGGTCCCTGAAATACGTTCACACTCTGATACTTTTATTCTTTTTTGATATAGGTACAATAGTTGACACCCATTCTGGATATGCAACTATTCGTATGAACCCTACATCCAATAGTTTCTTCAACTCTGCTTTGACAAGAAGAGAAATATGAGGGTACATCTTTCTAAGTTTCTATTTGACTGGTTTAGCTCCTACAGCGACATTGAGATGATGCATGATGAGATTTGGATTTAGTCCTGGCATATCTATGTATGACTAGGCAAATTTGATTTGTTTTCTCTTGATGAAGTCACTGTAGTCTTTTCTCTCTTGTTCTGATAAAGATGTTTGAGGATGAAGAATTTGGGATTCTTTGGAGTACCATATTAACTGCCTCTATAGGTTCTATCAGAATAGCCAATCTCTCTTGAAAATATTCTCGGAGAGTGTCAAATATTCCATCTTCTAGTGCCTCAAGGAGGTTTTCACTATTAGATATGCCCTTTATTTTATCTTTTGACTCATCTAATGTTGCCATAAAATGGTTTTTAGCATTAGACCTTCTTCTTTGTGTTGTTATTCCACTTTTGTGACTAGAAGATTTGGCATCCTCCTGACTATAAGAAACGTTATTCAATTCACTAGTGTAAGCTCTTTTCGGTGTTATGGGTTCAAAAACATTAAGGTATACAGATATAGCATGGTAGTTTCATAAGGTATCAATTTCAATGAGTTCAATATTTTCCCAGTCAATAAGTTCTGGGTGCACTAAGGGTAAATTGTCTGCTTGACCAGTATCAAAGGTCTCAATGGTCATGAAGTAGTTGTCAAAGTTTCCGAGTGTGTCAATCGAGTTAAGGATATCACTCTCTTCAGGATATACTCTCCGACCACTCTCTAATTATCTTTGGTAAAGTTAGAATGGGCAGTTTGTGATTTTCCCTCAAGTGGTCTATTCACTGACATTTGTCCCACAAACGAATGGACTGTATCAATATATACATCTTTTGTGTCACAAAATTCTTCAGAAGATATCTCAAAATTTGTATCAAACTCTGACTCATGTGAGTCGGTTTCACTACTAGCTTTTAATCTACATATTTGTTCATATAGATTATGGGTAGCTTCTAATGTTTTCATTGCCATTTCTTTTCTTCTTTCATACTCTGATTCCTCTGGACTGATTGTTTCTTCTGTTTGTCTTGCTATCAGTTCTTCATGACATCTTCTCCTTTTTGGTACTTGTTGACTGGGGATTGATTTGGATTTATATCATTTTATTTTTATGACTGCTGATTAGTGACTGCTTTTGTTACTTCTTGTTTTCTCTTGTTTTCTTCTTCTTGTTTTCTAGAATGTTCATCTTTTTTTTTCGTGGAAGATGTTTCTTGCTTTGTAGTAACTTGCCTATTCCCTAAGCTTGTTTTATCTTCATTTTCTTCATTTGACAAATCAAATGGTGAGATTGGATCCCACTCATACTCATGTGAGTTTGTTTCAGATTCTCTCTTTAATATTATGTCGCTTATCTGATAGGGACATCATATGGTGAGAAGAAATTTTTAATAATTGATACAAGTTTTGTTGCCTGTTTTGATTTAGCTTGATCAGGTTTTGTACTTGCTTGGACTCTTTGGACAAATTAATAAGAATCCTCTTCCCTTTGAGTGGCGATTTCTTCTTATTGTTTTTCATAATCTTCTTCCCTTTTTTTTCTTCTTGCTTCTTCAGCTACTTGTTGTTGTGTCGATTCTTGTGAAGATTGTTCCCTTTGTGCTGCTTTCATGTTCCATTGGTGATGTTGATGGTGATCTTGACTTTGTGCAGGTTGAGTATGCTAGCGATACCCAAGTCCAAATTTGTCCTTAGCATGTTGATAGTGAGGTTGGATGGGTTCTATGATGCCTTCTTGAGGCTTGCCAATAGGGCCTTTTCCTTTGCATCCCATTCTTTGCATGATTTTGAATACATTACCATACTACTCTATGGGGATAGTGACCTCTAAAGATATTGCTCTGGTCTCTTCTTCATCCTTGTATAGCCAATTAAGGATTTCTTTATCTTAAATTTCTTCAGATAATGTTCCATCTCTAACAAATGCTCCATCAAATATTTGTAGAGATTTTTGTGAAATTTGTGATTGTGAGCTTGTTGGTTTTCCATAAGATTTTGGAGAAGGTGGTAAAGTTTGTAAAGAATACTTTCCCATTGCTTCATTATTCAATTTCAGCTTTTTATCAAAACTTTATAAGGTTGATGTGAATAATGTCTCTTGAGATGACACAATAGGAGAGAATGTTTCTCTGTTATGAGGAAATGTTGCATCCTGAGTTGGCTTTAGATTGCTGCAATATTGAGTTGAATCTGTTGAAATTGTTATCTCTTGTCCGTTATAAAGAAATTTTATACATTGATGATATGTTGATGGGACTGCTTGTATATAATGAATCCAGGGTCTTCCTAGAAGAATGTTATAGGATAAATTCAAGTCCAGGGCTTGACAACTGTATCTCTTTGAACCGGTCCTATTCTGAGTGGTAAAACCACTGTTCCTTTGGAAAAACATTCTTCTTCATCATATGCTTTGATTGTTATCCTCTTTCTGAGATCCACTACATTTTCTAAAAAAACCAAAGCTTTTACTAAACTCAATGCACAAATATTTAAGCCCACTCCTCCATCTATGAGAACATGTTTGACCCATGTTTTATGAATAAGCTCTTCAATGTGCAGCAGAGCATTATGAAAATGTTGCAATGATACGTCATAATGTTCTATGAATGATAACCAATGAGGGGCTATGAGATGTCCCACCATGTTTTGAAACTGATAAACATCCAATTCTTTAGAGACTATTGTTTTTACTAAAGCCTTTTCCAATGTTTCCTTATGCGTTGGTGAGATTTTTAGGAGCTCTAGGATTGATATTTGTGCAGGTGTTTTCTGCAATTGATCTACTAAGTTATACCACCTCAAGGTAGAGGTTGTATCATTCATTACACCCGATAATTTTATCTTAGCCTTAATTCAAGTAATGGCACACATTGGTTCTGAGGGTATTTTATCCTTAATAATGATGACGTTTACTACATTGTCGTAGGTGTGAGCATAATTTACCTTATCTTTTCCTTTGTTAGCTTGTGTATGTGATATCCACCCTTTTCATAGTTAGGGAGTGGAGTTTTGAAGGCTAAATGTGATTTATTCATTTTGTGACCATCCACTGTGATAACCTCATTGTCAATTAACTCTTGGATAAGATGTTTTAGCCTTTGACAATCATTAGTTTGGTGTCCCTTGTTTCTATGAAAATCACAAAAATGGTTGTCATTCCACCAACTCGGTATAATTTTGGGCTCAAAATATATTGCTTCTGGTAATGTGATGAACTTATTTGCAAGAAGAGTTTTTAAAGCCGATTCTAATGGTTCCCCAATGTTGGTAAATTTTTTGCGAGTGTTGGAAAAGAAAGGATTTGGTTTATTATTATCTTGGTTATTCACTGGTGCTCGACTTGAGAGATTGAAAATAGGTTGTTGTGGTTTAACACCATTGTTATTAGGTACTCCCTCATTAGCAACATTTTTGTTCTTAGTCCAAAATTTTGGTTTATTGTTGTTGTTGTGATTGTTGTTGTTGTTATTGTTGAAGTTAGAGGAATTACTTCCCTCCTTGTAGAGTTTCAATTCTCCTTTCTTAACCATAGCATCCTCTATTTTTAAACCATTTTCAATCATCTTTGCAAAACTAGGAGGAAAATTTAACTTGAGTCTATAACTCATTTCAATGGTAATATTGTCAATGAAGATGCCCATTTTCTCATGATCTGACACTAGTCTAAGGTATCTATTAAATAATCATCTCCATCATTGTAGAAAGACCATGAAATTCCCCATTCTTTTTCTTGATGTTACACAAATCCAACATTGTTATCTCATGGTGTATGTTATATTAGTATTGTGAAATGAACTTGTTCACAAGCTCCTCAAATGATCTAAACCCATGTGGTAATTTAGAGAACCATTCCATTGATTGTCCACTCAAACTTCTAGGAATAAACACATGAGATAGGTTTCTTTATGTGCAGATTTAATACTCATGGTGCAAAATTCCCTAATGTGATATTGAGGATCCATTTTCCCATCATATTTATCATATTTTGGGATCTCACAATATTGTGGGAATGGCACCATGTTCAAACTCTTGTCAAAAGGATGTGGATAGACATCCTCCAAGGAATATGTTTTAGTGCTTGTTTCATTCTGCATATCTTGTTCCTGTTGTTGCAAAGTTTGTATTTATTGAGTGAGAATTAAAAGAGGATCATCAACATGGGTTCTCCTTGTATCCTTGTGAGTTCTCATGTCACCCCGATTCCTTCTTGTTTCATCTTGGTTCCTTGTGGTATGATCATGGTTTCTAGTGTTGGCAAATGCACACTCCAATGAGAAATTATAGCTGATTGAAGGTTTTGTCATTGATGGTAACCTTGCAATCATATGATACCGACACCAACAATGACAAACTCTACAATGGCACACAGAACATCGGCAAAGGAAGGATACCGGCACCCTGGCCGACAGGAATTTTATTTATACTATATTTTATGATTAACTATAAAATCATTGTAAGCTGACATAGCAAGTTGTAATATGACTCATATATGTATGAGATCATTGTAGAATATTTTTTAATAAGGTGATAGGTGAAATAAGGTAGACCTAATATGTGAATTATAGGTTAAGGGTTTATGTATGAAGCAGAGCTAAAACTGGTACTGGATTTGGAATAGTAGATGCTATTTTGAAGCAGTACAAAATATTGGATTTGCATAATCCATTTTGTAAGTCAGTGAGACTTCCCATTTTGTAATTGAGCAGTGAGCTCTAGGCACTTGGCCTTCCTGCATGTGTAGGCCCCTATTGTAGCAGTAATATTCTCTTATTGGCTAGTAAGTGAATATTGTGGGTCACAAATCCCACCAAGGTTTTTCCCACACTAGGTTTCCTCGTTAAACTACTATGTTATGGTGTGCATTTCATGTGGTTGATGTTATCTCTATTTATTGCATTACTTTTTGTTTACCGGTATACAGTACTGATATGCTTTACATGTTTTAAGTTAAGAAAATTATTAAACTGGTTAGATACTGGTTCACCCCCCCTCTTAGTATCTTTGGGAATCCTAACAATTGGTATCAGAGCCTGGTCCTCTATTTTCAGAAGCCTAACACCTTGAGGAAGATCTTGACACCGGTAGAGATAAAAAACTTTATGAAGCAATTAGAAGCAGCTCTCTCAAACTATGATATAGAAAAGTTGAAAAATATCAAACTTGAAGATGATCTAAAAGCTGCACAAGATATTATTCAAGCACTTCAAGATAATCTTACCATTGCAAGAAACAAGAGAAGAGAACTTTGTGAAAAGATGCAAAATGAGAATGATGAAAAGGAAACTCTTAGTCATCTAATGAATATGATGAAACAAGAAAACATGACAACAAAGAATGAGATGGAGGATATGACTATGAGATTTTGCAAAGAAATTGAAGATAGAAAGAAGAATGAAGAAGACTTGACTAGAAGACTGAATGATGTTGCAAATGAAAACACAAGACTTAGCTATGAAAATGATATGTTGAAGACAGATCTGATGCATGTGCAAAATAACTCAAATGAACTCATGAGATAGAAAGGTATCTTGGAAAGAGAACTGGCTACTGCAAATCAACACAAAGAAAAATTCAAGAAAAGCTCAAAAGAATTTGGCAACTTGTTGAAGAATCAGAAACCTAATGGTGACACTAATGGCCTTGGCTTTGAAGCTGGTGAAAGCTCCAGTACTGCAAACACACATGATCATAGCAAACTAGTAAGACAACCTATTGCTTATAAATTTTATGGCAAATACTTTAATTGTAACAAATATGGTCATAGAGAAAATCAGTGTAGATCTAGAAATTATCAGAGCACTAATACACCCACCGGTCAATGTTCCAAATGCAACAAAGTTGGTCATAATTCAGAAAATTGCAGAATGAATGTAAGATGTTATGTTTGTGGAAGATTTGGACACTTATCTAATCAGTGTAGAACACAAACCAGCATAGGATATGGGAAAGCTATTTATAAAAATAATGTGACCTATTATGCTTGCAATAAGATTGGACATATTGCAAAATTCTATAGAAGTAAGGCATCAATGACAAGTAATAATGGTGCTAGTTTGAAAGGTAAAGAAAAGGTTGAAGAGGTAAAGCAAGAATTCTCAAAAAAATGGATCAGAAAGTCAGATCTAAATGTTGATAGGAATTCTCCTCCACCAACAGAATAGAGTAACACTCCACCGGCAGGAGACTCTTCATCTAACTGAAGAAAATTCATTTGAGGGTTTAGCAACCAAATGTGAAACATGCTATTATTCCCTCAGTTGATGGTGAGAAGTTGAAATTACTTCTATACCAGCAAATAAGTTAAGTCATTACTTAACCGACAAGCATTAAATGTGGTGGTTGGTGAAATTAACATTATAAAACAAGTGTTTTGGCTCCATTTTCATTTCACCGAGCATTCAAACCTTCGAGAGCGTGAAAATTCCTGAGCGAAGGCATTCCAAGCAAAGAAGTGAAGCAATTCATCAAGCAATCATTCCTTAAGTTAGATAAAGGTATTTATAACCATGGATTCTTCATCTGTTCTTGAATTCATTGCAAACCCTATTGTTGTCGAAGTTATTAAATGCCCTAGACCCGTATTCCAATTAGTTCCTGAAATTGCCAAGAAAGATGATAATATTGGTGCGTTTTCCCAAATCCCTAAAGGAGTAGTTTTTGTTGAAGACCCTAGAATGTATATACATTGTCATATAGAGGAATTAGGTGATGAGGAAATTAAGAATATGTATAAATTTGTAATTTTTGATGAATCCGGAAATATCAAACCTAAACACAAGATAGTAGAAACCCTAGGTTTCACTGAAATTCTCACTATCCCAGATTTTCCCAAGGATGTTATAAGGATAGTACTAAGCAGGGTACATGGTGCATTCTTTTGGTTGGACTTGATTCACAAAATAACAAAAGAAGCAGTAAAGGCTATGACAGGGTTACCTTCCACTGGTAACAGACCTGATAAAACAAAGGTCTCAAATGACCTAGTGATTAACCTAACTGGTGCAACATCTGATAAGAGATCCTT
Source organism: Cryptomeria japonica (assembly GCF_030272615.1). Taxonomy (NCBI): domain Eukaryota; kingdom Viridiplantae; phylum Streptophyta; class Pinopsida; order Cupressales; family Cupressaceae; genus Cryptomeria; species Cryptomeria japonica. The sequence goes on along the minus strand of NC_081410.1, from coordinate 465,609,576 downwards.
AAGGGTAAATGATGTAACAGATATAAATGTCAAATTCATTAGTATGATCTTAGGCCTATGCATAAAGAGTGCCTATGACATGGTTAATGATAATGCAAAAATAGATGTGTGGGTATGGCTTAAAGATTAAGTAATTGACAATTTGGGAAAGATAAAGAAAGACAAAAAGGGAACATTCAGATTTGGAAACCTACTTGTCTATCTAATGCTACACATAACCAAACAAGTACCCAGTATCGGTAACAGAAATATTGGTTTTGATATACTGGTAGGCAAACAGTTGTCAGATTTACTAAACAACATGGGAGAGAATAGAGAAAAGAACATAAATGAGTATTTTCAGGCACTGAAGGCCTGGATGAAGACCAGAGTCAGATTGTCACAAGCAATTGTGAACAAGTATAAGGATGAAATCTATTTTGTTATAAAGAAGGATGAAATTTGGATGGAGGCAGTTATCCCAAGAACCATTAGGGTTACTAAAATGGGGTATGAAATTGATGACCACATAATAGAAACATATGCAAAAGCCCTCCTAGAAGCACCTAAGGAACCCAAAGAAGAGGTATTTGGTAGTGCTGAGACTATTGAAAAACAAATTCAATCAAAGAAAAATGTTAAAAAGGTTGAAGCAATAGTTAGAAAAGGATCCAGGCAAGCAAAAGCTATTAAGGAAGATGTACTTAAACAAATTGGTATTACTAAAGATAAGTTAGAAGCACTTCAACCAGAAATTCACCTTTCACCGATTGAAACTTCTTCAGGAAGTGACATACTAGCTGCATTCAAAAGAGTTGTGAGAAAAAGGAAATCTTCACTGGTATCTTCACCTTCTCCTAGAAGTACAAGATAGAAACAACAGGAAGTAAGGCCCCTAGGAAAGAAATTAACTCTGAAGAAGAAAAAGGTGACTCCTAAGAAGAAGTCTATAGCTCCTATTGATAAATTACTAGATGAAATTACTGAGGATGGTAAATTGAAAAATACCAGCAAAATGTATAACACATTATCAAATAATGACAAAGATAAAGTAGAGAACAATGTAATATTGCACTTAGATATTTTTAATAAATTTTTGATGCAAGTTGTTGATGAAATATCGACAGATCTCTACAACAGACTTGAAGCTAGGAGAGTAGGTATTATTGAACTTGATAAGAAAATAAAAATTGAAAAATTACTTGTTGTACATCCTGTTAACTCACCTAATGAGATAGATAAATTGATCTCAAAGGCTAACCAGACAGTATTTTCAACTTCTCACCAGCATGTAGCACTAATGGCAGGGAGAGTGAATGAGGTAACAAAAGAAACAACTAATGCATGGGACATATTCCTTGTAGAGAAGGAAAAGCAGGAAGAGTATTGAAGCCCTAAACCCATCATGGTATATCAAAAGGACAAGGGAAAAGGTAAGGTTGGTGGACCACCCCGCATAAAAATAACAGATAACTTATCCCCACTACCTCTAGATACTCCACCGGTAGTTACCACTGACAATCAACTGGCTAGTGAGAGTATGGACATACCACATGAGGACACAAATCCTGATTCTGAGGTGTTATATACAATGAACATTGACACTTAGAAAGTCAATATTGTGGTAGATAAGGATTCAACAGGGAAAATAGATGTGGCAAATGAGCCACCAGCAATAGATAGCATAGATGGTAAACTGACAGGTGACAACACTAAGAAATAGGTAGAGCAATAGGCTCCCTCACAGCAACATGTTCATGTAGAGATAGTGCCACTGACAATAGCTGAGAAATCCAAACCTTTGCTTAAAGAAATGAAAACACAAACTGATCTACTAGAGGTCACCACAAGCAAAAAAATTGCTCCCACCAGCGGAATACAGATTGTTGGTTCTTCCAATGCAGAATTCAAACCAACAAATGTGACAAAAGTTCTTTTGGATTCTATCAAGAAGATAGTAGAGTGTAGTTCACAAGCATGCAAAGCAATTTATGACACAATTCTAATTTTGAAAATGATAGCACCCAAGTGTAATGTGGATAATAAATATTCTTTGAATCAACTTGACACATTGTCTAAGTATATTACTGACAACATTGTGATGGTTGAACAAATAAATGAGGAAGCATTCAAGGAGAAACTAGAGAAGGAAAAACACAAATTATTTGAAGAGGAAATAAAGAAGTGCATGAGATAATTTGACACTCTTTTGCCAACACTATGTAATACACTAAAAGAGTTTAAAACTTTGTACAAAGATACATGCAAAACAAACTTCTTGACAGTAGATATAGACAAGAAGATCAACAAGGTACAGGAAGAAATAAATCAACTAGCTGATAATTTCATTAATTTATCTGAACCATTATCAGTTTTTGAGAAGAAAATAACAGGTTTTGAGGAGGAACTTCTGAAGTTGGAAAGAGAAAAGGAAAGGCAAAAGATCTAAAATGGAGACTTAGTCCAAAATTGGACTACCTCGCCTCCTTAAGAAAAGAGATATATGAGGCTTTAATTTAAGGATAGAAAACACCGGCACGACAAATGCAACACCTCACCAATACAATTCAAAGGATAGAGGCCACATTAAAAGATAGCAAATGGTTCACTGAGAGCCTAAATTTGGTATTGGCAGACCTTTTTCAGATTGTAACCAACCGGTTACAAGGATGAAGCTAGAAACCACACTCAATTGAAACTTTGACAACCTTTGTCATTGATGCCAAAGGGGGAGTAGTGGTAATAAGAAAAATAATCAGCAAATGGATCATCAGCTCAGGGGGAGCACATATTTTTTTGGTACACAATTTTTGGTAAGACAATTCTGCAAGATTCTTTTTTATGACACTTTTTGGATTTTTCTCATGAGTGTTGCCATCAATGCCAAAGGGGGAGATTGTTGGCAAATGCACACTCTAATGAGATATTGTAGGTGATTGAAGGTTTTGTCATTGATGGAAACCTTGCAATCCTATGACACTGACAAGACAATTTACCGGCACTAGCAACGATAGATTCTACACCGGCACATAGAACACCGGCAATGAAAGGAAGTGTATCGGCACCCAGGCCGATAGGAATTTTGTTTATAATATATTTTGTAATTAATTGTAAAATCATTATAAGCCGACTTGGCAAGTTGTAAAATGACTCATATATGCATGAGATCATTATAGAACATTTTGTAAGGAAGTAGATAGGCAAAATAAGGCAGACCTATTATGCGAATTATCGGTTAAGGGTTTATGTATGAAGCAGAGCTAAAACTGGTACTGGATCTAGCATAGTAGATGCTATTTTGAAGTAGTACAAGACATTGGATTTACATAATCCATTTTGTAAGTCAGTGAGACTTCCCATTTTGTAATTGAGTAGTGAGCTCTAGGTACTTGGCCTTCCTGCATGTGCAGGCCCCTATTGTAGCAGTAATATTCTCTTATTGGCCAGTAAGTGAATATTGTGGGTCACAAATCCCACCGAGGTTTTTCCCACACCGGGTTTCCTCGTTAAACTACTATGTTATGGTGTACTTTTCATGTGGTTGATATTATCTCTGCTTATTGCATTACTTTTTGTTTACCGATATACAGTACTGATATGCTTTACATGTTTTAAGTTAAGAAAATTATTAAACCAGTTAGATACTGATTCATCCCCCCCCTCTCAGTATCTTTGGGAATCCTAACAGGGGATTGGCATAATGGTTGTCCATTCAAGTAGCAAGGGAGGGAAATATTTCTTATGGGTGCACTTGGTGTATTCACTTTTGATTGGTTATTTGTTGACCACTTGAGGAGACATTACATACATTCAAAGGAGATGTGGACTTTTAGAGGAAAGTTGTCTCATATGAAAATGTTTGGATGTTTATTTGTGTAGTAGAGGAGGGATTATTTCCGCAACACATGAGGAGGTATTAGACACACTTAGAGGATATGTGGAATTTTAGTAGAAATGTGTTTTGTGTGTAGCACAAGAGGAGGCATTAGATACACTTAAAGGAGATGTAGAATTTCAGAGGAAATGTGTCTCGTTATGCATGAAGGTGGGAACCTTTTATGTTCTCTCATATTGTGCAGATGGTTACAAGTCCTATAATTAGGAGATTTGTTGATGCATCCATTATGGTTTCTTGGGTGAGTGAGGAGAACTGGTGAAGACACTTCATCAAAGTATCTAGAAAGGTTGGGTTCAAAACCCTTGCAATGTTCCACCCTTATTCAAATTAATGTAATAAGGGGGGAAGGAAGGTGATCCCACAATATTGGGTTACCCTTTTTGGTACATCCTGATTTTTGCTGAAATCATACATTTTTAAAAAAATATAATGATTTAAGCTTTAAGAGGTACCATTTGAAGTAATTGATTTAGGAGAGTTAGATCAAAGGCTCTTAGAGCATAATTTCTTGGATAGAACCTCTCTACTTCTAAATCATACCTACAATGGAGTCTCCTTTGCACCTATCAAAATGCTGATAAAAAACCACTTTTACATGTTAGCTTTTGTGGTGCATGTGCATTTGGAAGACGAAATGACTCAGTGAAGCCATTAAAGACTTTTGAAGGTCTTAGGAGTGAAGAGCCAATCAATTATGATGTTTTAAGTTCCATTATGGCCTTTAGTGATGAAAAATGTAATAAGTTTGTAATTTGTCCTAAAGGGCCTGGTAAAGACCTTAGGACCAACAAAAAGATGTAATAGGGATTTATGGCTTAGAGATTCTAGGAAGGTTTAGGCAAGTTTAAAACATTACATGACCTGGAGAGTCAATAGTTAGGATTTTTTATCAAATTATGTTATGTCATTTTCCCAAAGTTGACAAATTTGAATATTTAAAATGCAATGGCTAGGTAGTTTTGGGGGGGAATTAGTTTTTAAGAGTTAAATTATTTAAATAGGAAATGTAAGCAATAAAAGGTGGTTGATATAGTTAGGGAGAAGTTATAAATAGTTGATGTAATTCTTTGTACGGCAGATCATGCTGGTGTACAGACTGGGAACCAAGAAATTCATTAAAACACTTTATTTTCTACCATTTTTTATGTTCGGTGCATTATAAATTTTGTTTTTGTAGGTGGTGTTGATCTCCAATTATTTGAGGACATGTAGAAACCATGGATACATTGTTTTATGCACTGAAAATTCATTCTTGGTTTCAATTTTACACGTTTGGGCTGACTGTCCTCACAGTTTTGCTTGTATTTTCTTAATAGTTGATAGTTTTCAATGAATGAAGTCATTCCATGAATTCTCTAGGCCTAACATTCATGGGATGACAGGTTTCTAACATGTATTATAGACATATAACAGGGTATGTGCAGATAAGTTGAAGAAGAGGGTGATCACCATGAGTAAATGAGTTAAAATGCATTGAAAATGCTCGCTAAGGAGCAGCAGTAGAAAATCCGCCTTAAGGAGGGATAATTTTTATGATTGATAGTGTTTAGATATGTCATATTAAAGGTGAATCCATCATCATTTGGATGGTATAGTGTTTGTAAGTGGGGTATGTGAGAAAACCTACTTTTAAGGGTTTGTAGAAGGCTAAATTTGGAATTTTGCATCTAAGAAGGTTAAACCTTGAAAATAATTGCATTTTCCTTAGTTTTTAACCATATTGGATGACTTTTGAGAGTTTGGGAGTTAAAAAATAATGTACTTCCTTTGTTAATTTGCCACTTTTTGGGTCTAAAAACAATGCATAGTCACAGGACAACGTATAATTTCCAAAACAATCTTATGCAAGATTTTGGCATGTCAAAGTAGAGCCAAATGTGTTTTTGAATATCTAATGTATTTGTTTAGTTGTGTGGAAAATTTGGAAGAAAACAATTCATTTTCCTCGCTAGAATATTCACTTATTGGCCAGTAAGTGAATATTGTGGGTCACAAATCCCACTGAGGTTTTTCCCACACCGGGTTTCCTCGTTAAACTACTGTGTTATGGTGTGCTTTTCATGTCGCTATTGTTATTCTTGTTTACTGTATTATTCTTGGCTTACCGGTATATAGTATTGATATGCTTTACATGTTTTAAATCAAGTAAATTCAATAACCAGTTAGATAATGATTCACCCCCCCCTCTCAGTATCTTTGGGAATCCTAACAATTGGTATCAGAGCTTGGTCCTCTATTTTCAGAAGCCTAACAGCTTGAGGAATATTTTGACACCGATAGAGATGGATAACTTGAAGAAACAGCTCTTTCAGACTATGATGCAGAAAAATTGAAAAATATCAAACTTGAAGATGATCTAAAAGCTGCTCAGGATATTATTCAAGCACTTCAAGAAAATCTTACCATTGCAAGAAATAAGAGAAGAGAACTTTGTGAAAACATGCAGAATGAGAATGATGAAAAGGAAACTCTTAATGATCTGGTAAAGAAAATGAGACAAGAAAGCAGTACTATAAAGAATGAAATGTAGGATATGACTATGAGATTTTGCAAAGAAATTGAAGATAGAAAGAAAAATGAAGAAGATCTTACTAGAAGACTGAATGATGCTGCAAATGAAAACACAAGACTTAGTTATGAAAATGATATGTTGAAGACAGATCTGATGCATACACAAAATGACTCAAATAAACTTATGAGATAGAAAGGAATCTTGGAAAGAGAACTGGCTACTGCAAATCAGCACAAGGAAAAATTCAAGAAAAGCTTAGAAGAACTTGGTGACATGCTGAAGAATCAGAAACCTAATGGTGACACTAATGGCCTTAGCTTTGAAGTTGGTGAAAGCTCCGGTACTGCACACACACATGATCATAACAAATCGGTAAGGCAATCAAATTCTTATAAATTTAATGGTAAATGCTTTAACTGTAACAAGTATGGTCATAGAGAAAATCAATGTAGATCTAGAAATTATCAGAACACCAATACACCCACCGGTCAATGTTCTAAATGCATCAAAGTTGGTCATAATTTAAAGAATTGTAGAATGAATGTAAGATGTTATGTTTGTGGGAGATTTGGACACTTATCTAATCAATGCAGAACACAAACTGGCATAGGATATGGAAAAGCTATTCAGAAAAATAATGTGACTTGTTATGCTTGTAACAAGATTGGACATATTGCAGAATTATGTAGAAGTAAGGCACCACCAGCAAATAATAATGGTACTAGTTTGAAAGGTAAAGAAAAGGTTGAAGAGGTAAAACAAGAATTCTCAAAACAATGGATAAGAAAGTTAGAACAAAATGGTGATGGGAATACTCCTCCACTGGCAGAACAAAGTAACACTCCACCGGCAGGAGACTCTTCATCTAACTGAAAAAATTCCTTTGGGGGTTTAGCAACTAAATGAAAAACATGCTATTATTCCCTCGGTTGATGGTGAGAAGTTGAGATCACTTCTTTACCAGAAGATAAGTTAAGTTGTGACTTAACCGACAAGCATTAAATGTGGCAGGTGAAGAAAATAACATTATAAATCAAGTATTTTGGCTCCATTTCCATTTCACTGAGCATTCAAATCTTTGAGAGCACGAAAATCCTGAGCAAAGGCATTCCAACCAAAGAAGCGAAGCAATCTATCAAATCTTTCATCCCTAAGGTAGATTAAGGTATTTATAGCTATGGCATATTTATCTACTCTTGAATTTATTGCAAACCTTACTGTTGTTGAAGTTATTAAACACCCTAGAGCCATATTCCAGCTAGTTCCCAAAATTGCGAAGAAAGATGATAGCTTAGGTGTATTTTCTCAAATACCTAAAGGGGTAGTATATGCTGAAGACCCTAGAATGTATATACACTGTCATATTGATGAACTAGGTGACGAGGAAATTAAGAATATGTATGAATCTATGATTTGTGATGAATCGGGAAATGTCAAACCTAAACATAAGATAATAAAAACCCTAGGTTTCATTGAAATTCTCAGTATTCCGGATTTCCCCAAGGATATCATAAGGATAGTATTAAGCAGAGTACATGGTGAATTTTTCTAGTTGGACTCAATCCATAAAATCACAAAAGAAGCAGTAAAGGCTGTGATAGGGTTACCCTCCACCGGCAACAAATCTGACAAAACTAAGAAGGTCTCAAATGATCTAGTGACAAACCTAACCAGTGCAACATTTGATAAGAGATCGCTAAGGGTAAAGGATACAAATATCAGATTTATCAGTATGATCTTAGATTACAAGACTACACATGCAAATAGGTTAAACTCAGTTTCTAGCCTATGTATTAAGAGTGCCTATGATATGGTAAATGATAATGCAAGGATAGACATATGTGAATGGATTAAAGATGAACTAATAGACAATTTAGCAAAATATCAAAAGGGAAAAGAAAGGAACATTTAGATTTGGAAACCTACTTGTTTGTCTGATGCTATATATAACCAAACAAGTACCCGATATTGGCACCAAAGATTTTGGATATGATATACCGGTAGGAAAACAACTACCATAATTGCTAAACAATATGGGAGAGAACAAGGAGAAAACCATAAATGAGTAATTTCAAGCACTAAAAGCTCAAATGAAAACAAGAGTAAGGTTATCACAAGCTATTGTGGATAAGTACCAAAAGGAAATCTATTTTGTAATAAAGAAAGATGAAATTTAGATGGAGGCAATTGTTCCTAGAACCATCTGGGCTACTGAAATGGGGGATGAGACTGATGACAACATAATAGAAACCTATGCAAAAGCCCTCCTAGAAGGTCCTAAGGAACCTGAAGAAGAAGTATTTGGTAATGCTGAAACTATAGAAAGTCAAATTCAATCAAAGAAAAGAGTTAAAAGGGTTGAGGCAACTATTAGAAAAGGAACCCGACAGGCAAAAGCTATTAAAGAAGATGTGCTAAAGAAAACTGGTATAGCTGAAAGCGAGTTGGAAGCACCCCAACCGGTAACACATCTTTCATAGATTGGAACTTCTTCAAAAAGTGACATACCTGCAGTATTCAAGAGAGTTGAGAGGAAAAGAAAACCTTCACCAGCACCTTCTACTACACTAAAAAGACATAAGCAATAGGCAGTAAGGCCCCTAGCAAAGAAATTAACTCCAAAGAAAAAGAAGTTGACTCCTAAGAAGAAGTCAAAACAAACTATAGCTCCTATTGATAAATTACTAAATGAAATTACTGAGGATGGTAAGTTGAAGAATATCAGCAAACTGTATAACACACTATTTGCTGATGACAAAGAGAGAATAGAGAATAGTGTAATATTACACTTAGATGTTTTCAAGAAATTTTTGATGCAAGTTGTTGATGAGATACCGACAGATCTATATAACAGACTAGAAGCTAGAAGAGTAGCTATTATTGAGCTACATAAGAAAATAAAGATTGAAAAACTACTTGCAGTGCACCCTGTTAACTCACCTGATGAGATAGATCAATTGATCTCTAAGGCTAACCGGTCAGTATCCTCAACTGCTCACCAGCATGTAGCGTTGACAACTTACCCCCACTACCTTTAGATACTCCACCGGTAGACACTACTGAAAATCAACCAGCAACAGAGAGTATGAAGACAACACATGAGAACACAAATCCTGATTCTGAGGTGTTGTAAACAATGAATATCAACACACAGGAAGTCAACATTGTGGTTGATAAGGAAACAAGTGAGAAAAGAGATGTGGCAACTGAGCCACTAGTAGAAGACACAACAGTTGAGACAAATGTTGAAGATACAGTTGGAGACACTAAAATTGGGAGTGAGCAACAAACTGAACAGACAACGGATACAGGAAAAGCTGATAGCACTGGTGTACATAATGTATCTATTGAGGAATCGACAACTGATAACAATGAAAAATCTGTTGAGATACCAATTGCAGACATTTCAGGAGAAAGCACAGAGAAACCGATAGAAAATACAGAGTCACAAATAGAAAAACCGACAGTGGATACCACTAAAAAATCATCAGAGGCACCATCAGAGAAACCATCAATAGAGAGTACAAAGAAACAAGTAGAACAACAGGTTCATTCACAAATACATTTAGAGATAGTGCCATCGGCTACAACTGAAAGACCTAAAGCTTTGGTAGTTCAAATGTAGACACAAACTGATCCTCCAGTGAAAGAGGAAAGCAATGCTATTATCACCACCGACAGATTACAAATTGTGAATTCAGTTGGACAGACATCCAGAACCTCTATGTCTAAATTCAGACCAACAAATGTGACAGAGGTATTGCTAGATTCAATTAAGAAAATAAAAGATTGTAATGCACTAGCATATAAGGCTATTGATAACACCATACCAATTTTGAAGATGATTGCACCCAAGTGTAACATACAGAATAAAGATTCTTTAGGACAATTAGACACATTGTCTAAATTCATCACCGGTAACCTAATCAATGTTGATCAAATAAATGAGGATACTTTTAAGGAAAGGATGATAAAAGAAAAAGATAAATTCTTTATTGAAATTGTGAATAAAAACAAAGAGGAGATGGATACTCTTTTACCATAACTCAATGAAATCATTTTTGACTTCAAGAAATTGTACAGGGATACATGCAATACGGATGTATTAACAGAAGATCTTGACAATGAAATCAGAAAGACACAGGATAAGATTAATAATATTGCTGACAATCTGATTGGAACATCAGATTCATTTTTGGAATTAGAGAAGAAAATTGTAGAGCAGGAAGAGAAAATCAGGAAACTGGAAAATGAAAAACAAAGAATAAAGGACAAAGCAAAGGACTTAAAATGCAGACTTGGTCCAAGACTAGAGTATCTAATTTCTTTGACAAAATAAATATCTGAGGCTCTAGTTCCCAGACTAAAGACACTGGAATAGAAAATCCACATACTCACCGGTATAGTGCAGAGAACCCATGAGGCTATAAAAGACAGTAAAACATTCAACAACGACATAAATTTAATTTTGATAGATATTTTTCAGAGTTTAACCCACTAGTTACAAGAAACCAGGCAGGACTCCATTGATAGCAAATGACAACCTTTGTCATTGATGTCAAAGGGGGAGTAGAGGCTATGAGAAAAATGGTCAGCAGATGGCTCATCATCTTAGGGGGAGCTCCTTTTTTTTTTTGGTAAAACAATTTTGGCAGTCTCATTTTTTTGGATGACACTTTTTGGATTTTTCTCATGAGTGTTGCCATCAATGCCAAAGGGGGAGATTGTTGGCAAATGCACACTCAATGAGAAATTGTAGGTGATTGAAGGTTTTTTCATTGATGACAACCTTGCAATTATATGATACCAGAAAGACAATATACCGGCACCGACAACGACAAACTCTACTGTGGCACACAGAACACCGGCAAAGGAAGGATACCGACACCCTGGCTGATAGGAATTTTGTTTATAATGTATTTTGTGATTAATTGTAAAATCATTGTAAGCCAACATAGCGAGTTGTAATATGACTCATATATGTATGAGATTATTGTAGAATATTTTGTAATAAGGTAATAGGCGAAATAAGGCAGACCTAATATGTGAATTATAGGTTAAGGGTTTATGTATGAAGCAGAGCTAAAACCGGTACTGGATCTGGCATAGCAGATGATAATTTGAAGCAGTACAAGACATTGGATTTGTATAATCCATTTTGTAAGTTAGTGTGACTTCTTATTTTGTAATTGAGTAGTGAGCTCTAGGCACTTGGCCTTCCTGCATGTGCAGGCCCCTATTGTAAGAGTAATATTCACTTATTGGCTAGTAAGCAAATATTGTGGGTCACAAATCCCACCAAAGTTTTTCCCACTCCAGGTTTCCTCGTTAAACTACTGTGTTATGGTGTGATTTTCATGTTGTTATTGTTATTCTTGTTTACTGAATTATTCTTGGCTTATCGGTATACAGTATTGATATGCTTTACATGTTTTAAATCAAGTAAATTCAATAACCCGTTAGATACTGATTCACCCCCCTCTCAGTATTTTTGGGAATCCTAACATCTAGTTGTATCATCATTGTTCCCTCTGGTATCATTATTCACTCAATTTATGTTGTCATCATCTTGGTCATTGTTGTGTTGATTATGACTTGATTTGGCATTTTGTCTCAAAATTTCTAGATCAAAACTTTGGGGTAATTTAGTCCCTGATCTTGCCAACATCAAGAAGTATTTTTGTTTTTGGGTTTCTAACATTTTTTCCATTAGTTTGTCAAATTTAGGATCTTGTTGAAGTTCTCTAATGGTCACATTAATTTCTCCCTCTTCCTTATCTTTATGTCCAAATTGATGGAAAGTAATATTTTCCTCCATTTGTTATCCTTTCAATTGCTCGTGTTGAGCTCTAGTCCAAATTATCATGTGATTGATTTAAAAATTTGAATATTTTGACTTTCGAGATGTGACTCAATAAGTGATCAATTATTCAGGTAAATATGCTAAGTTGATTCTACCACCTCTATTAAGCTCTTGTGATAATCCTATTCTTTGTTGTAAAGAACGCGTTCTCAAAGGTTCTTCCTCAAACTCATTTCCATGACCGTGTAGGTACTCACGATAGCGGTGTAAAAATATGTGATGTTTCAACATAAGTTTGTGGTTTATGTATAGAAACCTTCTCTTTTCAAGAGTGCTTTAAAACTAAGTTTCCTCCTTTCGAGACAACACAAAATGGTCATACGAGTATGTGATAATTTACAAGTTTTTGATCCTAATGAGAGTGCAAATTTTATGAAATTTTGATATGGTCAAATTCAAAGATGAATGATATATCCAATGCAAAGAACGAGGCTAATCTAATCAAGATTTGTAGTTTCATGATAAAGGATGATAAATCCTGATGAGAATCTATGTTTGTAAGATCAGTTTATCAAAGATAAGCGATTATGCACTTTGAAATGTTGGATCTAAAACTTGTTGAGTTGAATACTTGTAAAAAGCTTAAGTGTGATCTAGCTTTATGTGCAAAATTTTCGAGAACCATGTTTATTTGATTAGCTATGAAATCTGTGATGGTTAAAATGAAATATTCTCTAAAATGGGTATCCAAATCTATTTTCAAAATTTTCTTGTGACTAGTAAAAGTACCCTCTATTGCAAATGCGCTACAGGTTTTAATGAATGTGCTATAGAAATGCAGAAATGTGCTACACTGTGTTTTAAATGTATGACTATTTTCTACAAAAGAACTACCAAGCTTTGTAAATACACTAATGTTTATCAAATGCACTGCAGGACTACACAAATACGTTAAAAAGATTTGTATATGCACTACACTATTACTCAAATGTGCTATAGAATCTCTCAAATACGGTTTTATACATTTTAAATGTGTGATTCTGTGTTTTTCCTTCAAAAAATTTTAGTTTTTTGTTGTTTTAAAAAAAAGGACGATTTTTCTCTGTCTTGATGAGAACGTAACACAAACACAGTAGATACAATGTTTGGAAAAGTAAACTAAAAAGACAAGCACGATTTTTATGGTTGGCTAGGACAATAGTTGTTGGATATCACATGGGTTTCCCCAAATACACTTATTCAAAGAGGATACTTAGATGCTTGACCCCACTTGCTCCACTCCACGACACTCACTTCTTTGGGGCAGCCAAACATCAGTTCCCATGAAAACTCCTCATGGAAAAATTTGTATCTCTACTAAGAACCATAAGAATGTGAGCGTCATCAGAGGTCTGACCTCTTGTACCAATGTCTAGAAGGGTTTAGGATTCTAAACAAGTTTTTAGTCTAGACATTCATTCAGGTGGTCATGCATGTGGTGTGTTATGCTCCATTAAGGAAGGCCTCCCAGACTATAGAGGTTGCCCTTTATAGGGTTTATGGGAGTCATAACATCAGTATGACACATCGACACACGTTACTTGCAACTTTCATCACAAATAATCTTATTTATAGTGGTTCAAAAGAGCTTGGCCTTATCCCATTACCACTTGGGTCATTCCCTCTCACCAAGCGTTAAGGGCTACTCAGGAGGCAGGCCCTCTAAAGGTTACACATTCAAGAAAGTGGATCTGGTTTTTTGATCACCTAGTTAAGGTGAGAGCATAATAACCTACCACTTTGTGCAAACACATAAACAATTGATGAATTAACCAACCCCCTAGATTATTCTAAGTGCAACTATTCTAAGAAGACAAAGATGCAAGTTGCATGTTGTAAATTGACCACCTAGTTAAGCTATGTGAAACGAAAATGATTAATTTACTATCCCCTAATTATTCTAGATGTATCAATGCATGTAGAACACTTGCAAAATCACCATTTAGTAGTTTGAGAGATTTTGTCTTCGACGGTCGAAAAGAGTTGTAAGTGTTAGAAGAAAAACCTGCAAACTACAATTTGGAAATGCAAATGCACTAGAAATGTGAATGCTCTAAAACTACCTTCATATGTGCTAAACCTAAATGCCAATGTGCTACCCTGCACTACAAATGTGTTAAACTGCATTATGAATGCACTAAATGCTAATCAATGTGCTACCTAAACTAACATATGTGCTACCAAAGAGTACAAATGCACTATAGAAAGCAACATATGCGCTAAAAAGTATTACAAATACGTTAAAAATCTTTACAAATGTGCTGCACTGCTAAAAATGCGAGAATGAAAGACAAAAGATAGAAAGTGAGGCTCGAGCCCCACGATGGGTGCAAAAATGTGTAACCCAAAAATATTTCAAGAATGAACCTGGAAGATTTGTTAGTTTCACAATAATATAAACCTAAATGAAATTCCAAAATTACCAAAAAAAAATAAAAAAATACTTAAAATAGTAGACCTCCACTTGATGTCTCATTGTGTCCTATCATCTTTGATCTTGTTGCATATGTTTCTCTTAGATTGCACTGGTTGCAGCTTCCAAGATGGCAAATGATGAATGGAATCTTGATAACTGGATGTTGTATGCAAATTTAAATGATTTATGAAACTATATGAAAATGATTAAACCTAAAAGCCAAAGGCACACTGTGAATTGCTTGAAATGCCTAAATGCTCAAAAACTCATGTGAATGCAAGATAACTACTAGATTTACAATGCTAGTGAAATGCTCTTTTTATAGTTTTTCATGAGAAAAATCGCATTTGGCAGAGATCAACGGTTGAGATTGAATCATACAAGATTGATGGCTATGAAGGATTAGTTGGAATGTGATAGAAAAAGGAGGAAGGGGAGTCCAAGTGGCAAGATGCTCACCTTGACTAAAGATGTAGGAGTTGTGGAGATAATATAGGGAAGTTGAGAATTAAGTGTACGTACTCATCCTCTCAACTAGGAAATAGAGGTTAAGCTTTAATATGGTTAATTAATAATTGAGAAGAATTAATTTGTTTAGCCACATAAATATGTGTTGGCAAGGTTGAGTGATGTGGAGATGAAGTGAGGTGGAAAAGGGGATTTAAATAATTGTAGAAATATTTAATTGTTGAAGACTTTAGAAGAATTGATAATGGACGATTAAATAATTAATATTTAATAAGATTGAAATGGAAGAAAGACTAAATGAATTAAATAAATACTTTTCAATTTACTTATTTAATAGAAGAATAATTATTAAATAAATAAAATATTTATTTAATAAGTCATAGCCATTTTTGAGTGTATACAAGCTCAATTATATGAAAAGGGAGAGGAAGAGGTCTCTTTTATAGAGAGCACCCTAAAAATGGAAGGTTGAGATTAAGAGGTAAAAGCATAAATGGTCAACTCAGATTAGAGAGTAGGTAGAGGAAATAATAAAATATTGGGAAGGTGGTTAGAGGTAAATTAAGTGATGAATGTCACTTGTCATGGATAGAAGAGGCTAAATGAATTAATTAAATAAATAAAAATTTATTTAATTATGTTGGTAATCAGTGGTCACATAGATGCTAGGAATATTGCATCATAGGATGCATAAATAATTAGGTTTGTTTATATGGGGGGTGTTGATATGTGTGTTTAAATTAGTGTTATAAATAAGTGTCATACTATTAATTTATTGAGAAACAAATTAATATTATTATTAGTTACATGGTTTATTAATAAGTTAGTATAATGGTTGTACGAACTTAGTTACATAGGAAGTTGAGTTGTTAAATCAACTCATATATTTAGGGGAGTTGTTATTGGAGGTTTCCTATTATATAGGAAATAGAATTCTATATATATGTAATATTTATTTAATGAAAATATAATGAGAAGCATGTATTATTTTGTTCTTGATTATTTTAGCTTCTTTGTCACTGCCCATGTTTCATAATATGGTATCAGAGCAACTGATAATTAGGGAAATCACTTTGTGAGCAACGATTTTAGAGATCTTTCTAACCTACAATTTCCTTAATAGTCTTGATTTATCAAGAAACTTTATAATATAAAGGTCGAGCTATGCATTGCGATCTTTGTTTTAAGGCATTGATTGTATTTTGAGCATCATGTCTTGTGCAGGTCACTACATGAGTGAATGAAGGTGGCGATTCTAATTTTTATCATTAAAATTATTAAATGGTGAAGACTATAAGGGGCTCATAAGTCTAGAGAAGAGAATGAAAAAGTCCATCTATCTACTCAGCTATGTGTAAAAGGTGACAAAGTCATGTGAGGGGAAATCTTGTATATCATAAATACGAGGAAATTTGCAATTGCATAAATACTATTTATATTTTTCAATTCGCTCAAAATTGACTTTACTGACATCAACATGTTCAAGCTCACTCATCTCAATTTGTACATCTGCAATCAAATGTGTAGATTCACCCATCCAAAAGAATTTAAAAGGTGTTGATTTGAGTCATCTTGTACCAGACAAGAGGACTGTGGACATGAATGTGGTCAATGAATGTCTTACTTGACATGAGAAACCCGATTGCTAAATAAATGAATTATGAAGTATCTAGATCATCATTTGAATTGTATAGAGGTGACATGCTATCAAAAGTATGTTGGCATGATTGGCATAACTGATGCTAATGGAGAATGTTGATGAACTAGTAAAGGACTATTGGTAATGATATAGTGATGAAGAGATTGAGATTATTGGCTTAATGACTTTGATCAGTTATTTGTGTTGTGATTGATGGCAAACTATGTGGAAACTATGTTTTTCATGTTTATTTTATCATCTAAGTCTTTTTGGTCTACCGGAAATGCTTTCTCATCTAAGTCTTTTTTGTCTACCAGAAATGCCTTACTAGTAATGAAAACAGTGAACTGGGAATTAGGACCTTAACCGGTAAACGTGGAAATGTTTTGATTGGTTCTGGAGATTGGTGATAAGTCAAGTGTTGAGGTTTGGAATGTGTATTTGCGTCATTGAAATGTATCTTTGATTGGAACTGCATCATTCTTTGATTACTGAAAATCATGTTTATGATTTCTATAGGGTTTAAGAAGGGTTTAAGAACTGGTATTCAATTCTTATAACTGGTAATGATTTTGAGTTCAGTGATGTATTACATTATGTTTGTAAGTTGGTGATGGCGTGGGTGAAACCGCAAGAAGTGTTTGAATGATGTTTTAGTGTAATCAAAGAGCGAACTTCTTGGGAATGTGTGAAGTGCTTAGTAGAATGAGCTAAGGTTTTGAAAGTTTATTAGATCAAGGTGCGGTTATCATTCAACGACTGATATTGTCTTGAAAATTTGTTATGATGATTTGTATTGTAAATTCATTTGAATTTTGATGTATCTAGGGTTTTTTAACCGACTAAGGTGTAAAGCTTATTTAGGTCAGTATAGTTGATGTTTGTTGTGTCGATGATTTGAGAAAAGAGTGTCAAGTTGAACAAGTGTGGCGTATCTGCAAGAGTGTAGCAGATTGTTAGTGCTATTTCCAGATCATTCATCTGTTGTTCCCTAACAATTGCAGCATCAAAATCCCTTAACTAGGTAGGTTCTAATAGGCCTTAAATTGTAAATCCCTTAATCAGGTAGCTAAACATCCGAGTCTTAAATCATCTTGTGAGGTTGCTTCTAATAGGGCAAAGCTCTTAATAGGTCTCATCATAGCAATCCCTTAACCGGGTGACTCCTAATAGGGTCTGCTCCTAATAGGGCATCATTATTAGCTCCTAACCGGGCTAGACTCCTAACAAGGCACATTCTGAAAGAGTGCACAATTTTTGTGGGTACCAATTCCCACCATGGTTTTTCCCTATTTGGGTTTCCATGTGAAAATTCTGGTGTTCATGTGGTGAATGTTTTATATGTGTTGTTTTGATTCACTTTTAGTTTATGCATGTTGATGAACACTTATTGAGCAGTTCTGTTAAATTAGTTTAACAGTTGGATATCAATGATTACCGTTACTGGTAAATAGTTTATTACTGGTTTGTGATTGAGTAAATGAAGTTTTATTAGTTTAAGTTTAAGTTATGAATTGTTGTTAATACTGATTCACCCCCCTCTCATTATTAACCATATCCTCTCAGATTAACAATTGGTATCAAAGCATTAGGTCCTCTATTTGTAGAAGCTTAATAGCTTGAGGAAAAGATCCTGAGAAGGATGATGAAGAAAGAGGGTCCCAAGTTTACCAAGGACAACTACCGGATATGGAGTGATCAGATGAAGATATATATCAAAGGAATGGGTTCTCAGTATTGGCATCATGTGACAAACAAGTATGTGGCTCCTACTACCAGTCCCCTGACACCTGATGTGATTAATTAGCAACAAGAAAACATCCAGGCACTTGAAGCAATTGTAAGTACTTTTTCTGACTTTGAGTATATAGATGTTCATGGATTAGAGACTGCATTTGATGTATGAGAGAAATTAGGTTTGATTTACGGAGGTGATGAACATGTACAAAGGGCTAAGGAAGAAAGTCTTAGAGGTAAATTTGATGATATGAGAATGGTTGATGGTGAGAATACAGCACAATATGGACAAAAGATTAAGGAAGTTGTCGGTGGTATTAAGAGTGTTGGAGGTAAAGTTGAAGAAGATACTATTGTTAGTAAGATGCTTATAACTCTCTTACCACAATATGCTATTAGGGTATCTACAATACAAGAATTGAGATCTATTTCTAACGATAAAGTTACTGTTGATTCCCTTATTGTAAACTGACTGCATTTGAATTAAATAGCTTTGATAATAGTGTTTCTAAGCCATCTAAATCTGCTTTTAAGGCTTCTGTAACCAGTACATCTGTGAAGAAAGGAAAGGATATTTGTCATAATCATGACTGGAGGTCTAGTCATGATGGTAGAAAAGGAGATGGTTATGATGAAGATCATCTGATGGAACTTGAGGCACTTGACTAAAATATTTTCTAGAGACACTGATAAGTACAAAGGTAAACTTCCTCTGAAGTGTTTTTCTTGCAATAAGATTGGACACATTGCTCCAAATTGTCCTAATGGTGATAAAAAGTAAAAGTTCAAGAAATTTAAGGGAAAAGGAAAGGAACATTTCTATGTTGCAGTGGATGAAGGTGTGACAGATGAGGAATCTGAGGAAGAGGACAATGAGGAAATTGTCTTTGTTGCTGTGAAGGAAGATTTGACTGATGAAAATTCTTTGGTAGCAGGCATGGATAGCAGTGATGAATGGATAATAGATAGTGGTTGCTCACACCACATGACCAGTGATAGATACAAGTTCATATCTCTTGAAGAGTTTGATGGCAGTGTGGTAAGGTTCGGTAACAACTCACCTTGCATGGTTAAAGGCAAAGGATCTATTTCATTGACTCAAAAAAGTAATGTAGATGATGTCTTTTAGGTAGATGGATTAAAACATATCTTACTGAGTGTTGGGAAATTAAATGATAGGGGATATCTCCTTGAATTTAAGAGTGAAGTGTGCAGGATCCTTGGAAGTAAAGGATAGTTGATTGCTACTAGAGAGCAGACTAGAGGTAATCTTTCTTCATTTGAATACTAATGTGAATAGTTTTTTGGTGGCTAATATTGAAGACAGTTGGTTATGGCACAAGTGATTTTGTCATGTGAACTTTGACAATTTGATAAAGTTTAGCAAATCAAGTATTGTGAGAGGTATGCCCCAGCTTGTGAAACCGAACAATGTGTTGTGTAAGGGCTGTCAAATGGGTAAGATGACTTCTATATCTTTTAAGAGTAAATTTTTTTCTTTAGAGCATATCCTTGATTTAGTTCACACTGATCTATGTGGTCCTATGAGGACTAGAATTTATTATGGTGATAAGTACTTTATGATTTTTACTAATAATTTTTCAAAGTTGATGTGGATAACATTTTAGAGAGAAAAGTCTGAGGCTTTTAGTAAATTCAAGGCATTTAAAGATTTAATTGAAAAGGAAACCGAGAGGAGTTTGAAATGTCTGAGATCTGACTGGGGGGGTGAGTTCACTTTTGATGAGTTTGTGAAGTTTTGTGATGAACATGGAATTAAGAGGCAAATGTCAACACCCAGAACTCCACAACAAAATGGAATTGTTGAGAGAAGGAATAGGACAATTGTGGAATCTGCTAGAACAATGTCGATACAAGGTGCAATACCTAAGATGTTTTGGAGGGAAGAAGTTAGTAGAATTGTTTATACTTTGAACTGGGTACTTGTTAAGAAAGGTAATGATAAAACACCTTATGAAATTTGGAATGGTAAGATTTCTAATGTCAGCTACTTCAAATTTTTTGGGAGTAAATGGTTTATTAAGAGAGATGATGTTACTGGAAAATTTGATGCTAAGTGTGATGAAGGGATATTTCTTGGATACTCTACCAAGACTAAAGAATTCAAAAGTTGTAACAAGAGAACTAAGAAGATAATTGAAAGTGTAAATGTTAAGGTTGATGAATTCTCTGAGAAATCTGATGAGACCAGTAGATTTGAGCCTTCAAATTGATGAAGAAAACCTTGTGTTTATAGAACCGAAAGTAGGAAGAATGATGAGTAGAACAATGCAGAAATAGGTGCTCAACTGGTAAATGAAGAAAGTGGTGAATAAGATGATGAACATGAAGTAGAAGGCACAACACCGGAATTGGTAATAGCAAGGTATGTCAGATTAAATTATTCAAAAGACCAAATTATAGGAGATAAGAATGTCGATGTATAGACTAGAAGGAAAATCAGATAAAACTCTTGTCTGATTTCTACTATTGAGCCTAAAATAGTAAGAGAAGCATTGAAGGATGATGTCTGGATTAATGCTATGAATGAGGAATTGGATCAAATAGAGAAAAACAAGACCTGGACATTTGTTCCCAGACTGGAAGACAAGAATGTTATAGGTACAAAATGGGTTTTTAGAAACAAGTTAAATGAAGATGGCAAGGTTGTAAGGAATAAATAAAGACTTGTATGCAAAGGCTATGCAAAAGAAGAGGGAGAACACTATGGTGAAACCTTTGCACAAGTGGCAAGATTGGAAGGTGTAAGAATGTTACTTGCCTTTGCTGCTTTTAAAGGATTTAAGGTATATCAGTTCGACGTTAAATCAACTTTTTTGAATGGTATCCTGGAAGAAGAAGTATATATAGAAAAACTGGATGGATTTGCATTAAGTGAAGATGAAAATACAGTTTGCAAATTACACAAGGCACTATATGGTTTGAAGCAAGCACTGAGAGCATTGTTTGAAAAATTGCATACACATTTGATCAAGATAGGATTCCAACATACCAGTGAGGACAGTAACATATATTTAAAGATTGGTGGAGACTGAATGTTAATAGTAGAAGTTTTTGTTTATGATATAATTTTTGGTGGTGATGATGATTTATGTATGGCTTTTACTAAGGAAATGAAGAAAGAATTTGAAATGTCTCTTATTGGTGAGATTAAATTTTTCATTAGGTTGCAGGTCCAGCAACTGGATGGTGTAATATTTATCTGTTAGACTAAATATTTAAAAGAAGTATTGAAATTTTTTGGCATGGAAGATTGCAAACCAGTTGGTACATCGATGGTGATAGGTTGTAAATTTTCTAAACAGAACGATTCACCCTTTGTAGATGAAAAGGAATACTGGTCCATGATTGGTAAGTTGTATTATGTTGTTCATAGTAGATCGAATAATGCACATGTTGTTGGATTGGTTGCTAGATTTTAGAAAGATCCCAAGGAGACTCACTTGGTAATGGTGAAAAGGATATTCAGATATTTGAAAGGCATAATGGATAATGGATTATGGTATCCTTATAAAGATGACTTTTCTTTGAAAGTGTTTACTAATGCAGATTGGGCAGGAAATGTTGATGACCGGAAAAGAACTACCAGTGGAGCTTTTCTTCTTGGAGGTAGATTGGTTGCTTGGACAAGTAAAAAGTAAACATGTGTATCACAGTCAACAGCTGAAGCAGAATATGTTGCATCATCTATAAATTGTGCACATGCAATCTAGATGAGACATGTGTTGAAAGGTTTTAAGCAATATATGTCTGAATCGGTGATTATTTATTGTGACAATACTAGTGCTATTAATATTTCAAAAAAATCCCGTGTTACAGGCAAGAACAAAGCATATAGAACTGGAATATCACTTTTTAAGGAGAGAGTACAAGAGAAACAAGTCAGAATGGAATATGTGACAAGCAAAGAGCAGTTAGTAGACATCTTCACTAAACCTTTGCCAAAGACAACCTTTGAGTACCTCAAAGGTAAATTAGGGGTCAGACCCCTACATAAGATCAACTAAGATGTAGGAGATGCATCAATCCAATAGGCTTAATGAATATTTTTCATTGTGGATTGATGAAATGTTGGATACTCTGCAGGGGGAGAAACTTAGATGAGATTTGCATAGATGTTGGAGACAGTAGCAGCAAGAATGAAGACCAAAGATGCATTTGCACCTTTGGCATTGTTGTCAAAGGGGGATAAGAACTGTAAGAGAAAGGGGGAGAAGTAATATGATCTGGAGGAGAAGAATTAGAGAAAGTGAAGTATTGCAACTGGCAGATAAAGTGCAATAGAAGTAGAGTGACTGAAGGAAGCAAAGAATATAATAGTTGATAGTTGAATATGTTGGTGTTGCCATCAATTCCAATTGGGGAGATTGTTGGCATGATTGGCATAACTAATGCTGATGGAGAATGTTGATGAACCAGTAAAGGACTATTGGTAATGATATAGTGATGAAGAAATTGAGATTATTGGCTTAATAACTTTGATCAGTTATTTGTATTGTCATTGATGGCAAACTATGTGGAAAATATGTTTTTCATGTTTATTTTGTCATGTAAGTTTTTTTGGTCTACCAGAAATGCCTTACCAGTAATGAAGACAGTGAACTGAGAATTAGGACCTAAACCGGTAAATGTGCAAATGTTTTGATTGGTTCTGGAGATTGGTGATGAGTCAAGTGTTGAGGTTTTGAACGTGTATTTGTATCATTGTTATGTATCTTTGACCAGAACCGCATCATGCTTTGATTACCAAAAATTATGTTTATGATTTCTATTGTATTTTTTGTAGGGTTTAAGAACTGGTATTCAATTCTTATAACGGGTAACGATTTTGAGTTCAGTGGTGTATTACATTATGTTTGTAAGTTGGTGATGTGGTTGAAACCATGTGAAGTGTTTGAATGACGTTTTGGCGCAATCAAAGAGTGAATTTCTTGGGAATGTGCGAATTGCTTAGCGGAATGAGCTAAGGGTTTGAAAGTTTATCAGATCGAGGTGCAGTGATCATTAAATGATTGATATTATCTTCAAAAATTTTATGATGATCTATGATGATCTATATTATAAATTCATTTGAATTTTGATGTATCTAGGGTTTTGTAACCGAATAAGTTGTAAAGGTTATTTAGGTCGGTATAGTTGATGTTTGTTGTGTCAGTGATTTGAGAAAAGAGTGTGAAGCTGAACTAGTGTCATGTATCTGCAAGAGTGTAGCAGATTGGAGCTAAATTGGATCTGAACAAGCAAGCAGTTAGTGTTATTTCTAGATCATTCATCTGTTGTTCCCTAACAGTTGCAGCAGTCAAAATCCCTTAACTAGGTAGGTTCTAACATGCCTTAAATTGTAAATCCCTTAACCAGGTAGCTCAACATTTGAGTCTTAAATCCTCTTGTGAGGCTGCTTCTAACAAGGCAAAGCTCCTAACAAGTCTCATCATAGAAATCCCTTAACCGGGTGACTCCTAACAGGGTCTGCTCCTAACATGGCATCATTGTAAGCTCTTAACCAGGATAGGCTCCTAATAGAGCACATTTTGAAAGTGCACAAATTTTGTGGGTACCAATTCCCACCATGGTTTTTCCCTATTTGGGTTTCCATGTGAAAATTCTAGTGTTCATGTGGTGAATGTTTTTAATGTGTTATTTTGAGTCACTTTCAGTTTATGCATGTTGATGAACACTTATTGAGCAGTTCCATTGAATCATTTTAATAGTTGGATATCAGTGATTACCGGTACTGGTAAATAGTTTATTACTGGCTTGTAATTGAGTAAATAAAGTTTTATCAGTTTAAGTTAAAGTTATAAATTATTGTTAATACTGATTCACCCCCCCTCTTAGTATTAATCGGATCCTCTCAAATTAACAAAGTAATCTAGTATGCACTATAGTAATATTCTCATCGTGACTCTTGTCCCTGGTTGAGTGTTCCCATATAAGCAGTATTCTAAACTAAGGGAGTTGATATATTAGGAAAAGGTGCATTAGTAGTTTTTCTTCCTTTGGGTAACAAGGCCATCAATTGCTGAGAAAGGTCTTCCCTTTCCCTCTCAAGCCTAACCCTTTCTACTTGGTCCTTCAAATCTTGTATTTGTAACTTTAACTCATCCTTAGTTAGTTGGGGGCTTTTAGTAGAACAAGGGTTGGCACTTATTCTTTGCAAAACAATAGAGGGTTGAAACATTTGGGCTTGATTTGCTACTAAGATTTGAGATAAAGGTATATGATAGGAAGAATAATTGGGATCTTGAGGTGGAAATAACATTTGAGCGCCCAAGTAATTCCGAGGCTAACTTTGGTCAATAGTACACAAAGGATCATTGGATTGTTGTAACCATCTTGTCAATTTGAATGACTAACTGATATTTGGCAAGAGGCTATCTAGAGGTATTGAATAAGCATTCATAGCATCTTCAAGATTTTCAAATCTTTCAACTCCCATGTTCATCCCTATAGGGGACATTTGAGACATACTGCTACTCATGATAACTTATTGATGATTCTCAACCCTAGGAGTCAAAGAAGGCTCTTGACTTGTGGGATTAGGGGTACTAGGAGGTGTTGACTAGCCTAACTTTCTAGGTACCTAGATTTATCTTGGGGTTTATTGATTCATATTCTTATTAGATTGGACTTGAGCTTGATTTTTAACCATCCCCTACTTGTAAAGAAAAGGTTTTTCTCTAGGTCTTTTATTGGTCAATTTAAGGGTTTAGAGAGTACAAAGGATACATAGAGTTTCCACCCTTGAGGTTAGGGATAAAATATTCCAAGCTTCAATCAAAGGGACATAAAACTTATCACAATCTATCTCGATTATAGTAGAAAAGTTATTTAGGTAGATTGGGGATCAAGGAACTTCTCAATTTCTGCATCAACCAATTCTCCTCTTTGTTCCTCTTTTGTTAAAACCACATTTACATTTCTATATTAAAAAAGGTTCCTTCTATTATCCCAAGAAATAGTACCTAAATGGGAAATCGCATCTATAAGCTCTTCCTGTCTCCAATTCATAGTAGGCTTTTTGAATGAAAGTTGATTGTTGTGAGGTAACACCATTGTTGGAAACCTTATAAATACTAGTCTTTCTTGTTCAATTTAGTTCCCCACCAGAGTCACCATTTTCTTGGTGTTTCCAAATGATTTCTCCAAAATCCCTCTATGAGAAGCCAACCTCAATCTTAAAGGTATTAGGTTAGTGGACCAATTGACAGAGAAATGACTAAGGATAAGGAACTAGTCACTCTCTCTACACTTTAGGCTCTATAAGACCTAGATGGGTTTCCCTTTCTTTAGCATTTAAAATATCTTGGGTTTAATTTATGTTGTTACAGATATGTTCTCCAGCTATTAAGTGATCAAAGAAACCTTAGAACTTCTAGGATGCCACTTTCATCCTTATACAGATTTTAATCACTCATGAGAACCTTGTTATCCTACTTTTTGCAGAAGGAAATACGATGAAATGTAAAATATTCTTGATTGAATTTGAAAAATAGAAATCCTCTATATCACAAGACTATGATCAGTGCCTTTTTCCATTGGGCTAGATGAACCATTATTATAATATATGCATATTCTACATCATTTTTTTCCAATAATGATTGATACCTAATACCAACCATAGCTTAAAATGAATTTCACAATTGCAATCTAATACTTGCTCTCTATATAGAATCCCTTCAAATAAAATTAGCAAATTTTAATCCTCTACTTTAGAAGAAGCTAACAATTATCCAAATTCAACAACACAGTGGAGATTAATGAACCAAAAACCCTTGATTTCATTGATTCATAAAAGATTATGGATAACAAGTATATAAGTACACCTATGAAACCATTAAGTTGGGTTCCAAGATGTTTATATATATGAAGAATAAGTATACATATCCTTTGCAAAACTTTACTGCAAGGAGGACATGAACACTAAATCATAATATTGCTCTAATAAAATTCTATGAATACAATTGCATACTATTCACCCTTGGTGAAAAAACAAGCACACGTGCTTCTCTAAATTATTTTTCATATATTGATAGGATATCTCAGAGAAGTAGAAGGAAAAAAGGCCTTGATTATCCTCTGATAGAAAAATTGAGGATGCAACAAGCTTCGGGCCTTTTACAATATCAAAATTTAGGAGACCAACTGACAGGAAAAAGACAAAAAACTTTTCAGTTCTCTGACGGGGATATACATTCTTTTCTCTTCCTTTGCAGGTGGTAGCTGCTAAAGATGATATGGAATCCTCCTTTTACTTTCTCAAGTTCCCTTATTAGGTTGAAAAGTGTGAAAACCCTTCAAACCTATTTATTTCGCTCGAGTTCATCCTTTTCTTGATGATGGTTTGAATAAGGTGTGTGATCCACAAGGAGGTTCTTTTCAAAACCAAAATTTTCCCATGCAAGCTAATGACCAGAATGATGCCTATGTTCTCAGTTGTGTGTTGGGTAATAGCCTTTTTATTTTCAACTGAGTGATGCTTTTATAGTGTGTGACAATGACTTGTCATTATAGGTTTTATTATGAGTTTTTTCCAAGATCAAGGGCACAATGAAAAGCACACAAAAGAGAGACAATAGTTTGACAAGAACAAACTGTATTCTCATCAATATGAAAAAGTGATCAACTGGATTAACCAATATAATGAATATGGGATTGCTTATATAGGAAAGGCCAAATGGATATGTAATCACACAATCATGACATGTGGCTCAATGAGAAACAAGGGTAGGTAAGAAAACGTAGGGGTAGGTAGGAGAAATAATATAATATTCCACAAGAGGTGGATCACCCACCAAATGTGGAATGTAACAACAAGATAAGACCACAAAAGGTGGAATTTCTCCTACAATCATCATCCCTATGTGCACACTTCCATAAGTGTCTCATATCCAAACTAAGATGAGATGCATTGTCCTAAGTTAACTTAAGTAAGGTGTAATTATATCCTATAAGAATAAATAATTACACCAACACCCCCCCTTAAGTGCAACTTAGGGGAATGAAGACTCAAGTCAACAATGCAAGATGGGTACTGACAACAAGGCCATGACAGGCAATGAGGTCTAGGTGGAGGTGGAGGACAAGGCTCCTCAACTACTAATGGAACCTATGGAGGTGTAACACTGCGAGTCGGAGTTGAAGGAGTCTCATCATCTAAATCACTTTCATCACTATCCACAATGGAGGAAGGTAGAGGAGAAAGTGAGGCTAAGCTTGGAGAGCTTTCCTCAAAATTAACACTCCTCTCAATAAACACCTCATGTATCTCTTGATCCATCAATTGATATGCCTTAACACCCTTGGGATATCCAACAAAAATACAAGGCCTACTCTAAGGTTCCAATGCCTTATGTTTTTGCGGAGGAATGCGAGCACATGCTAGACACCCAAAGACTCTAAAATGTCTCACAACTGGTTTCCTACCAGCCAAAGCCTCAAAAGGAGTAATACCTATCAAAGCTTTGTGAGGAATCTGATTTTGGATGTGTGTGGCACAGCTGATAGCCTCTACCCAAAAGGCAGGATCAAGAGAACGTGCATGTATCATACAGCTAGCCATTTCCTTGAGAGTTCGATTCTTACGTTCTATAACTCCATTCTACTATGGAATGTAGGCAACTGAATGTTGAAGATCAATCCACTCAAATGTACAAAAATCCTCAAGTCTTTTGTTCACATATTCCCTTCCATTATCTATGTGAAGAATCTTGACCACTTTCCCTGATTACTTCTCCACACGAGCCTTGAAGTCTAGAAATCTGTCAAACACTTCACTCTTATGAACAAGAAAATAGACCCAAGTGAAGCGGGAGTTGTCATCAATGAAGGTGAGCACATAGCAGGCCCTACTAAATGAAGGTGATGGAAATGGCCCTGCGACATCATTGTGAACAAGTTAAAGAACTTCCAAAGCTCTCCAAGCTTCCCCCTTATCAAACTTATCCTCGGGATGCTTGCCCATGGAACATCCTAAACACACACCCTTTGAAAAATGGATTCGAGGTAGACTTGTGACCATGTCTTTAGTGCTAAGATGTTGAAGATAGCGGTAGTTGAGGTGACCAAACCGCTCATGCCATAGATTACTTTCTAAATTTGAATGAGTAAGCAAGGCCACAGAAGGAGAACTTGACACAAAGTGAGAGAATGAATAAATCCTTGAATTATCATTAACTCATCCCACTGCTACTGTCGTGCCCAAACTTTTGGGCTAAAAAAATGGAACAATTTTTTTTTTTGAAACACTTCAACTCTCAAAATAATCTACATTTAAAGTGGAAATCAAATAAGTCTTGTCATAACTAGGATGTAAATAGAATTGTTTTCTAAGGTTGGATTAATTAACCAACTCAAATAAGTGACATTAATTAAAGGAGATTAATTAATCCCAAGAGGGTTGTCGCAATTTAGTTAGTTAATTTAATTATCTTAATTAAGTTGCCGCTAATTTAAATCGAGGGATAATTAGATATCTAAAATGCATTTAAATCATTCCCAACCAAAGAATGATAATGTTATCTTAAATTTAAATTTAATTGATTGAATGCACGCAATTTCATTATTTAAATCTAACCGATAAGGGTTCAAATTCCACAATGTCATTTGTCAAATAAATCCAATTTATGCTAGAGTCAATTTTAAATTTCTACTAAACCTTTAAATTTGATGATATAATTAATCTGGCCAACATTGGTCTCAAAGGCTAATAATTCGTAAAAATAATTAATAATTTTCAATTATAATTTTTTTTTCCCAATTTAAAAATATAACTTAACGTCCATATTTAATCGAATATATCAGATAACTATATAGTTTCCCTAGTTGAATAAATTAAATCAACTTTGCGATTAATGTTACCATATAACATTAATCCTCCATTTTAAATTATATAAAATAAACTATATTAAAAATTAATTTTCTCCCACATCAAATAAGGAGTTTTAAATTAATAACACATAAGGCTAAAATTATATGGGGGGAATCATTTTCAAAATTTGGAAAGTATTTCCCCCCCCTTCTTATTTTAATTTATTATTATTATTTTATTTTTTTATTTTTTTTACAGCTCAAACCCTAACTAGGGTTGAGTAATTTTCTTCCCCTATATTTTATTTAAATCCACTTAATAATCCCTTTCTTTTATTTTCATATTATTAACTAACCCTATTATTTCTATCTTTTATTTGTATGCCAATCCTAATCCGGATTTGGATTAGGGTTGCATATTATACCCAAAAGCAATTCTTAAACTTAAAATATTTCCTCTGCCCTAACTCGAAACTGGGTTAGGGTTTATTCTTTTTTTTTTGGTGTGCGTTTGTGTATGTTGAGTATGTTGCAGGTACAGAGGCCATGGAGGCAGCGACCGAATGGAGACAAGGCAAGGCGGCAGCTGAGTTTGGGTGGGGCGACAGCCAAGTTTGGGCAGAGGCCGATGGGAGGTTTCGAAGCACAACACGAGGCTCCCCCGGACGCCACTGTGCGTACACACAGTGGCGGCAACGCCATTCACTGTGTGCACCCACAATGGCGGCCGGTGCCGCCCACTGTGCATACACATAGTGGTGGCCAGTTCCGCCCACTATGCGTACACACAGTGGCAGCCGATGTCGTCCACTATGTGTAAGTACAGTGGCCGCCGAGCCGTCCACTGTGTTTACACATAGTGGTTCGGCCCCAAGGAAACGCCCCCCCTCTTTTTTTTTTATATTTAAAATATATATATATATATATAATCAGGTTTGAACATATTCAAATGTTTCATTTATGTGCATTCTTAAAAGTATATATATATATATATATATAAAACTATAGATGCATATCAAATTCTTAGGGTTAGGATTTTTTTTTTTGAATAAATTTATACATTAGCATACAGGAATGTAATAAAAAGAATGTTCAGGTTGTTCATAGATAGGTGAAATTTTATATTTGTATTTTCTTTTCAGAAAGATTTAATTAATCATATTTAGATTAACTTATATCTTCATAGGCTAAGACTAGATCTGTATGCACTTTTTTTTTTTGTTCCCTTTTTTTTTAACAACAACATTCAAATATTCTAGAAATTACTTAAAACATTCCTATTTCTCTATCTACATCTTTTTTTTTAATATAAATTACAGAGACAAAAGATGACAGAATCTAGTTATATGACAGATTTAAATAAAATACATTTTTCAGATAAATGACAGTCTTCATATACTGGATAGATTTCAGATAAAAGACAACAACATTACATTACAACCTTTCATAAGAAAAAAACACTCTTTTCTCATAGAAATAATTTGAATACAATAGTCAACTTTTACAATGGGTGGAATACCCCAACTGGTCTTCATTCCTAATAATGAGGACTTAAGTAAAATAATACCTTTCTTTATAGAAAAATAAATACAACATAAAGCTCCTTATTTACATTTCTGCAACTAAAATATAATATTGTTTTTCCTATTCTTTTTTTTTTTTGCAACTAAACTGAAACCAGCAATTCCTAGCTTTCCTTCCCAAGCAACCTGCATTTAAAAATTTAGGGCTGTGAGCATGGGGTGCTCACCTCCCACCCTAGGCTTACTAGAAGCCACCCCTTAGCTTGGAGAACCAAGTCCTAGATAGGTTACACTCAGGCAAACACAAACAAGCAAAGGGGAAAACATAACACAACAAACACATTCCCTTCCCAAGCTGAAACTTCATCACATAATGTGATGTCTTACTAGGGTGGAAGTGGAGCAAGTACCCTAGAGGAGATCTGCTAGATAGTAACTCACAACCAACTCATGGCATCCAAGAAAACACAACAAAACTCATTTAATCCCCCATATCCTTATGACCCCCAAAGGCAAACATGCCATATTTGCTCCCCTTATGACCCCTGAATGCATAAACAAAACTATGCAGCAAGGGTCACATGGACAAACCCTTGAGATCAGTCTCATGACGAGAGCCTCTCACTCTAAGGCTGTCAAACTCCTTCCACCCCAAGACCATTATGCCCTTCCAAGGGTAAGATGGTCTTGGATACTCCCAAAACACGACAAATGCATAAATAGAAAATAGGAACAGATTCACATAAAGCTTTCACAATTACAATACAATAAAAAATACAATATTTCCATTCAAGCATTCTACCAACATATTTTCAAATAAACAAGTAAGAAAAAAAAACTCCAACCTTGAATCTGCCAAGGATATTCTAGGGAGAGCTTGGAGAAGAGCAGCCCAATCCACAAAATGTTTCTGCAACACTTAGCCAAATCCCTATTCCAAACTAGTGTTTTTCAAATTTTGCAAGATCTCCAAAAATGGAGAGTGGGTGATTAGCTCACTAAAATTCCATCTCTAGCCTAAGAAGGCTTCTCTCACTCCTTCCAACCTCTTGGATAGAGTGAGGGACTCCCATTGGTTGCTCTTCCCTAGGTCTTACACACTCCCTAACCAAGGCACCTCAAGAAGAGGGATGATATGGGGAAGAGGAATTACACCTATCAAGAAAGTTATCTACCCAAGGATGGCACTCCTATAGATGGAATTCGTCCATCTTGGGAAAACCACTTTTTTGGGTGGTTAAACAAGCCCTAGGGGAAAGACACATGGCCAAATTTGGCCTTCACCCATAGGTAGCATATGAGGCCTAATAGAAATGCTCTAAAACTGACTCTAGGAGTTGATTTAACCCTTAGAAAGTCCACCTAAAGTTAACCTACAGGTCAACTTTGAGTTGACCCTCCTTGTGGCTCACTAACCTAGATTTCTTGGTACCTTCAAGGATAATTAAGAGATATAACAATTAAACAAAAATAAAACTCTCCAAAAAGTGACATGACAATTGCCAACACAACATACAACATATGTGTCAAGTGACACTACAAAATAATTCCACATCACAAATACACACATGGCAATTGTCCCTTGAATGATTTAAACAAATTTAATAAATATAATTTTACACACATGCAAACAATTACGTTTGCGAATAAAATATGATACATACGAGGTGTTGTCTCTCCAAATAGATAACCCCTAGTTTTATGAACGTACATAGGCCTAGGCTTGATTCTCCATAATATTTCCATGGTCACATGGATAATTTCCTGTGCATCTCAATTTAAACATTAGTACTTTCCAATAGCCTCATATAATTTTAAACATGTAATCAAGAATACAATTCAATCACTCTACATAGAATTGACATTATACAATACAATTTGCCACATATCAAAGAAATTCACATAAGCAATTCATCCTAATCCTCATAATTTAATCCATTCATAAGATATGCAAAAATATTCCCATTATCATAATAAAATCCTGCAAATCAAATAATGACATACATCATCTCAATGTTACCCTATTCTAGGATCATATAAAATTCTATATCCACAAAGCATAGAAATGAAGCATCAATATATCAATGTTAACAAATTCATGGGATCATATAAAGTTGTATATCCATAATGCATAAAAATAAAGCATCCATAATAGTTCCAACATGAAAATCACTAAAAAGATAGGATGGGTCAGGGTAGGGGCTCACAGCTACCAAGGCATCATTATCAAGTTCTTTTACCACAAATGAATCAGGTGTAAACTCAATCTTTATCCCATTCCCATGGTGAGTGATTTGGTAGATAGAGAGAAGATTGGTAGAACATAAAGAACATTCTCAAATGTTCCATCATCTATGGCAACCGAACCTTTCCCTTCAAACTCAACTTGTGTATCATCACCTATGTAAATGTGAGGTACCTTTGATGGCTCCAATGAAGAAAACTGCTCCTTTGTAGAACCCACGTGATAAGAGGCACCCGAGTCAAGTATCCACTACTGTGAAGAACCTGTTGCAACCACAAATGCCTTCCCTTTTCCCTTAGACTCTGAGAAAGTGGAAGGATGTGATTCCTTCTTGTTGTAGGCAGATGTCAAATTGATGTTGTTCTTCTTAAGGAGATTTGTCAACTCATCAATTTGCTTGGTGTGGCATCGATGCTCATCATGACCATACTTCTTGCAATAAGAACAAGTTGGTTTGTCCTTAGGTGTATTCCCCTTCTTGGAAGAGCATTAAAAATTGCCTTGTGATGAAGAGGATGATTGTCCTTTTTCCTGTTGTGGCTTTGACTTAGATTGCTTCTTCTTCTTATTGGAATCTTTTCTTTGACTCCCTTGACTCCCTTGATTAGCAACCAAAGCCTTGGACTTTGAATACTTGAGAATCCCCATGTTCAACAACTTAGATTGTTCCAACATCAACATTTCTGTGAAAGCATCAAATGAAGGCATAATGTAGGAACTCCCCACTATCAAGCGATGGGTTTGGAAGGTAGAAACAAATGTTGCATATTGAGGTGAACGCTTGTCTAACAAGTTGAATATCAACCAGGCATCCTTTTTGTCAATTCCACAATCCTTAAGATTTGCTCTTACCTCATTTTCTTTGGTGACATAATCTTGGCTTGTATCAAAACTCTTGGGATCCAAGTTGGTGAGCTCATTGTCAATCTTGTAGCCTCTAATTTCATCAACTTGACCATACAATTTATGAAATATATCCCAAGCCTCTTTGATTGTAGAACGCTTCTCAATGTGAAAAATGAGGTCATCTGATACATACTTATGCAAATTTCCAAGAGCCATGCATTTTTTAGTGAGCCATTCTAATTGAGCATTAGGATCAACCTTAGGATCTGTTGGTGCTACTATTGTTCCATCTATGAAATGTGTGAGTCCTTTTTCCATTAGTTTGCTCCATGCTTTTATTTTCTAAGATGCATAGTTATGAGGAGTTAAAGGTGGAAATTTATGAGGACTCATAGCAACAAAAATGAAAAATCACAAGGAAAGAGAGGCACAATCACACAAGACACCCCCAAAAATGATGATTTGGCACTTTATACTTAGTGCATGTACAATGGGCCACTTGCAAAAAATGGAAAAGTGGACTTCTAAGTTCAACTTTACAACTACCTCAAAGAGGCCAAAGGAGTCTCAAACTGATAATACAAGAGATCTAAACTAAGATCCAAGCAAATTACAAGTACCAAGTAAGCCAAAAAGACTAATTTCTAAAAGTACAATATCCACTCAAAATCTCTGCAAACTGATGATAGATTATGAAAGTAGATGAAAAATTATACACTTTCAAAAAAAAAGGCACCTGAAAAGGAGGTCATATGAGCCCAAACGAAGCCTTTGAAGTTGCAAAATTAAGGATTGGATAGGTGCTGCTGAGAGAATCTAAAACTTCTGAAAACATTGTTCACCAAAATCAGAAAATAATCACACCACTCTGGAGAGCACAAAAAATTAGCCCAAATAAAAAAAAATTGCACCCAAAAAGGAGCAAAATTGAGCAAGTTATGGGCCTTCAAATTTGACCCAAAAAATCAAACTGCTCAACGGAGAGGGGTCTAAAATTTTCAAAAAAGTGTTGATGCAGGTTGATGTTAGCAACTCACTATGTTAAATTTGATGGTTGTATGACCGTTGCACCATTCTCCCTGGTTGTACGGATAGATGATGCAGCAGCTGACTGTGCGAGACCGTACTATATGGTGGTGATGATGTGTCGTAGAGTGTCTTGCCCATGGGCCAGTGGCCCCCTGCAACATGGAGGACGTGGGTCCTATTGAAGGGAGGAAGGTTCGGTGGGGTCGGCCGCACGGAGCAGCAGGCACCGATGGTAGCTGTGGTTGGGGCCGGTAGCAGTGGTTGGGGCCAACAGTTTGGTCGTCGGAGCCAGTAGGTGGTGATCGGGGCTGGTAGCGCTGTGGGGTCGGTGAGAGATCACGGCGGGGCTGAAGCACATGGCAATGGTCATCAGAGCTGCTATAAATGGTGGTACACCTATAGTCACAGGTTTGACAGTACGGGTCTGGGGGGCCATTATATATATACATATATATTTTTATTTTTTTTCAAAAAAAAGCACTTTTCAATATATTTAAAAGAAAAACAAAAAATCTGCGATTTTTTTTTAAATAAATCAAATAAAAAAATTTTGCAGAATAAAAAAATATTTTTTGAAAACTCCATACTGTACTACCCGAATTCGGTAAAAAATTCCTCCAACACCCAAAATTTGACTTTCGCTAAATATGGATGAGTTTATACTCGATTTTTATGGAAACGGCCTCCTGGATGCAATGGTGAGGTCGAAAACGCTATAGGATGCCTCCAAAACATGCAGTACCTCAGATCCAAAATTAGAAGCCTTCCAAGATGTCTCCCAAAACCAATCAATGAAGCCCCAATGGCTCTGATACCATGTGATTTTTTGCCAAGATCAAGGGAACAATGAAAAGCACACAAAAGAGACAATAGTTTGACAAGAACAAACTATATTCTCATCAATATGAAAAAGTGATCAACTGGATTAACCAATACAATGAATATGGGCTTGCTTATATAGGCAAGGCCAAATGGATATGTGAGCACATAATCATGACATGTGGCTCAATGAGAAACAAGGGTAGGTAAGAATAAGTAGCGGTAGGTATGAGAAATAATATAATATTCCACAAGAGGTGGATCACCCACCAAATGTGGAATGTAATAGCAAGATAAGACCACAAAAGGT
This sequence comes from Cryptomeria japonica, assembly GCF_030272615.1. Classification (NCBI taxonomy): domain Eukaryota; kingdom Viridiplantae; phylum Streptophyta; class Pinopsida; order Cupressales; family Cupressaceae; genus Cryptomeria; species Cryptomeria japonica. Next base: position 465,573,483 of record NC_081410.1, on the reverse strand, counting down.
GGAATTTCTCCTACAAGCATCATCCCTATGTGCACACTTCCCTAAGTGTGTCATATCCAAACTACGATGAGATGCATTGTTATAAGTTAACTTAAGTAAAGTGTAATTATATCATATAAGAATAAATAATTACACCAATAGTTATGAGTAGCATGCTAGTGTATTTTTTGATCAAAGCATGACTGGTTTTTGTCACACAATGATTTGTATTTTCAGCATGTGCATAAGTTTTAGAGGTTTAATGATGATGAGTGCACTGGTAGTTTTCAGTATGCTGGTTGGATGAAGGATGTTAGTGTGTTGGGTCAGCAACAATCCAGCTATATCACCAGATTGGCTTCAATGCAATCAAAGGAGAACCATGTGTATGACAGAGGGAAGCATTGGTATTTCTTTTTAGGTGGCCTTCGGTCATCACCTGTGGTTTGATTATCAAACCATGACAATTTGGGGTAGAGAAGACCTTTTTTGACTCTGTGCCCAATGAAGTAGGCACTCGGTCTGCTCCCCAGAGATCTGGGATCTTTCCATGCTCGCAAGGGGAATGGATCCCCATGCTAGAGCCACTATTGGGACATCCAAAATTAGGAATAATTTTGAGGACCCAGGCTCAAAATTTTGTATCTTGCATTTAGAATCGCCTTGTAAGAACAGGCCTAAGTAGCTCAGTTTGTGAGCTCATATTTTTGCAACTATTAAGCTTCATGAAAAATCCATTTGGGGAGGTGTTAAGAACCTATTATAGATTCTATATATCCATTTGCAACTTCCTTGGATTATTTTTTACTATTTTGTGAAGTCTCCTTTGGAGGTCCAAAAGTTAGGGTGATTGTTTGCAGTTATTGCGCCTTTATGAGTAAGCCCTCTTTAAGCAGTTGTGTCTTCGTGCCAATTGATTTTTAAGAAAAACGAATAGTTTTTAGTGATTCTGTGCTATTTTTTTAATCCTCATACCAAGTGGCATAGCCCCATGAATCTATTTGGCGAGTTTTTAAAGTTGATTCCATTTGCAAAAAGTTCAGTTTTGCAAACTGCACAATGTCAAACAACAATCTGAAGCCCACTTTGTAAATTTTTTTTCATGCCCAGTTGACCTTAAATTCAAAGTGGTTGTACCCCATGATTCTCCATATGATTTTTTACCACATTCCCGATTTGTAGCCCCCCATCTCATCATTTGGTTAGTTTTCAAGACCCTTTCCAAATGAACTTTTTCAAGGTTTCAAGAGCAGCATGTTCTGGTTTTTCAAAGGAGGCAAGTTGGGAGGTTAATTATTTTCACATGTGACCTAATCAAGTCAAACCCTCTTGCACACCTATTTAGAGTATATTGATATGTCAACGTGCAAAGTGGCGGCCCTTGAAGTGGAGATTTGATATTTTTTCCAACCAGGTTTCGAATGCTACTCAAGTTGGTTCAGTAGTTTTAGATTCACAAAAACCTAAGTAGGAAACTTTGGAGGCTAATAATTTTTTTCTCAGATGTCGTAATGATGATCGATCTAATGCCCTGGATTCTTTATATTACATTCTAGCACTGTGCCAGCTCCAATGGTTTGATAAGGTGTTTATTTGTATTTCCTTGGTATATTTTCATTGATAAATATGCTTTGTTTTACAGTGCCACAAGCCTAGAAAGTTAAGAATTATTCAAACACTATTTAGGGAAACCCACCTAGGTTTTGCAGAGCCTAAAGTGTAGAAGACATTAGTTTTCAACTGAGTCTTGTTCATTGGCCAAGTCCCATTCTAAGTTTGTTGACAAGTCAGTGGTTATTTCTTTAGAACTTAGAATCTGTTGGTTTGGGAACCAACAGATTGGCGACTCTGTTGGGGATAAACTTGAGTGAAGATTTTATCAAAAGTATCCCAAAGTTTCTGGTTGAAAGGTTTTCAGTTTGGAAAAGCTTACTACAACTTATATTTAAATTGTTTGAGTTACTCTACTGATCAAGGAGAAGACCCAAAATGATGAAATGCTTTGAATAGCTCTCCATTGTTCAAGATTTTTTCCTCTGCAAGGAGGTAGCAAATTTGTCCTAGAAGAACCTGATAATGAAAGAAGAAGAGCTCCAGATGTGAAGAACTCTCAATCAAGCAAGTGACCCGTTGCTGCAATTTTTTTCCAGGTATTCTTCTTTTGGCTTGTCAAAGAATTCTTCATGAAAACCATAATGTATCAAGTTCGAAAATGAACCCTTATTAAGTTTTGCAACACTAGTAATAAGGGAAAAGTAATTATTTTTGTTGAAATCTGTTAAGACTGAGAGGGGGGGGCGGGGGGGGGGGGGGGGGGCTGAATCAGTGTTATACCTGAATGCTCAATTTTAGCCTTATTAAAACATGCATACACCAACCGGTATACTGGTACATACATAATTGAAAGAAGTAAAGCAACCAATAAGACAATCACATAAATGAGAACCCTAACATACAAAATTATGTGTGGAAAACCTCAAAGAGGAAAAACCACGGTGGGATTTGTGACCCACAATATCAATCAACTGGTCATATGAAGAGATATTACAAAATATGAAGGGCGTGCACTTGCAGGAAGGCTTACAGCCTAGAGCACACTGCTCAATCACAAAAGAAGCCTCACTGACTACATATAAATCCAAACTACAATCCGAAGAAGTGTTGAACTGCTAAGATAACATCTTCTATGCCAAAATACAATTCTGGTTTAAGCTTTGTATGTTTCAGTTTGAAACCCTAAACCCTTTACTGGAATAACCCTTACATAGATATCCTCACATACATAATCTCTCTAATATATTTCACATCATATTACATTCGCATATCCATAATCTCCCATCTCATGTCTATATCAAAATGATCTATCAAACTAACCTATATACCCTATACAATTTATCCTGCCTTATGTCGGCTTATAAAGATATATACAATATCAAATTATATGTCGGTCAGATAACATAAATGCATAAATATTAAAACCAATTGTCGATGCCAAATCCAAGAGATGTCGACCTCCAATATCGATAACCTTTTACTAAACCATGTCAGCCTGCATTGTCAGTTACCAAAGAAATCCTTTTATCCTATTGGTGTCGGTGTCGGTGTCAGTGTAGTGTCTGTCAGTACACAACTGAACCAAAACATGAAGCCAAAACAGAATACCGTGTTGCCATCAATGACAACATAGTGAAACTGACCAATTGAGTGTCAATTTCCAACAATCTCCCCCTTTGGCATTGATGGCAACACTCATGTGAAAAATGGTCAAGGTTTCATTTGTCCGTTTCATCCTGCTTGCTCCCCCTGAGCTGAATATTCATTAATGCAAAATACTCCACATCTCCATATCTCCATAACTCCCATATTTCCATAACTCCCCCTAATATATACAACCCTTTTTTTTCTTTTTCACATCTATATCACTCCCCCTTTGACATCAATGTCATAAAAAATTCTAAAAAGAATGTCAAAGATTCAAAAAACTATTCAATGAATATCCCAAAATATCTTACCGAAGCTTAACAGATTTCAAAATTTCCAGATAAGCCTTCTTCAATAGCTCAAGATAGGTATCCCAACCTGTTTTGAATGTGCTAGAAATAGATACAAGTCCATTTAGTATATGTGCAAATGACTCTTTCTCATTTGCCTATGTCGGTGTGGGATTTGCCACCATATCCATATGTTCTTTCTTATGTACACTGAGTGAATCCAACTAGGGACTCACCAAACCTCTTAGACTTCTAACTCTTCTTATTATTTTATCTCTTTCCTTCTCAAGAACAAAAAATTGGTTTTCCAGAATCAAAATTTGACCATCAATGGTTGTAGTCAATGAAATCAATTTGTCAAAAGAATTAGCTATATTTGCAATTTTCTCCTGAAGCTCTTTTATCTTCTTATCCACATTAGCTACAAGTATATCAATGTTACAACATACCCTATAAATATTTGTACATTGCTTTAGAGAATTTTCTATTAGTATCACCTTCTCATCAATTTTCTTCTTCTCAGATTCAATCACCTGATCAAATGCAGCTCTCTTAGCCTGAGTAAACCTTTCCAATGCTTGTTGGTTTGAAATCTGTTGTAAGGATTAAAAATCATTTGAAATATGCTCAGTAATTATCTTAAGTTGTTCGGATGGGCTCACTTCATTGTCAATCTTGCACTCCAGGACTAGTCTATGTAAGACAGTGAGTGACTGATCAATAATCCCTTTATCTGTAGATCCCTCCTTCATTAGATTTTGTCCTGCCATCATCACGAGTTCAGTAAGACTCATCTTTGTTATGTTTTCCATTTCAACCTATGAGGTGTCAGTTGACAACAATGATGGACCAACTACTGGTTCCCTGCCAGATTCTCCTTTCTTCTCCTCTGAAGATTTATCCTTTATAAATTCCTCACTTGCACTAGTGGCTTCGCCACTTGGTGTAGTCTGTGTAACTATCGGTTCCTCTGTACGAAATGTAACCTCAGCCTGTACATTTGTATCTAGACGATTATTATCCTCAACATTAGTATCCTATACAAAATTAACTTGTTCACTCTGTGTATTAACTGGTATCTCAATGTTTGTTTGTACATTAGTATCAACCGAGGGCTTGATTTCCACTATCTTAATATTTTTCAAAACTGAGAGTGAAGTACCCATAATCCCCTTTCCTTTTCCTTCAAGTGAGGTGTCTACAGTGTCTATCTTGGTTTTTGGTGAAGTAAAGAATCCTTTGTTCTCTCCAAGGAACTTAACCCATGCTTTTTGAGTCTCCTTTATTATTTCATTTACCCTTCCTAGCATCAGACTAGTTATTCTATGTTTTCTATTAAATACTTTTCTATTTGCCACCTCAATTGTCTTCTCCATTTCATCTGGAGCAATAGTAACACAAATAGATAATAACTCTTGAATTTTGATATGATTATCTTCTTGCATAGCTGACAGTCTTCTAGCATCTAACATATTATACAACTCAGTCGGTATTTGATTTTCAATTTCTATTAAGGCTTTCTTATAAATATCCAAGTATAATAAGACTGCTTCCTCTACCTCTCTTTGTTCATCCTCTTCTAAATGATCATAGTAGAACTATACATTCTTTAACATTCCATCCTTAGTGATTTCATCTACTAATTATGCACAAGTTTTAGGTGGAACCTTACCAGAATAAGTGTCATTATTCTTCTTCCTCTTTGCAGTACCGAATGCAGCTAAAGTGGTTACCTTTGGTGCTTGCTTCTATGCCGATATTTTGAATGTAACCTTCCTAACCGGTTGCTTCTTAGCTACTACCTTTGTTTCCTCTTTTTTCTTTCTTATAACCCTTTTGAATGCCAATGGTGTGTCATCCTCATACTCAGACTCTGCAGTAACAGGCTCAATGTGTACTTCTAGATTCTTCTTCTTCCTGCCTTTTCTCCAGGACAACATCAATTAATGCCTTAATGTCTTGTGAGACCTTCTCAACAAATTTGCTTTCTTTTCCTTCTTACTTCTCTCTCTTCTTCCGATTGAACTCTGTTTCAACCTCATGTGTTTCTGTTGTGTAGTACCACAAGGCTTCTCTGCCTCATCAATAGGTGCATCAATTAGTATTTTTGCATAGGCATCAAGAATCTGTGCATCCACCTCATAGCCCATTTCCTCAATCCAAATCTTTCGAGGCTTAATCACTTCCATAAGTGTTTCATCCTTCTTTACCATGAAGCATATGTTGGTTGAATATTTTTCTACAATATGCTTAGGTACCCTTACCCTAGACCTCATAGATTTATGGAATGCTTTGAAATATCCTGAAACTTTATCATCTCTTGGGCTTCCTAAAGCAACAATTGATTGTTTCAATTGTCTCCCTACCGGGATGTCAAATGCCCATTGCCTTTTACCAAAACTGGGTGTATCATTCATGAAATATAACATTAAGAAAACTATCAAGTTGCCATATTAGAATGTACCCTTCTTATCTCCCTTAATCTTTCCTAGGTTTATTAACAACTCATCTAGCATCTAACCACATATATCCAATTTCACATTTTCTCTCATCATTTTGTATGTAGCCAAAATGCATGAATTGGAAACAAAATTTAGTTAGTTTGACCAAGTTACCTTATACCCGATGATCATGTTGTTGGCATTTTTGATGATTATGTTGTGATTGTCATTGATGGACACACACTTGTATTGAGATCACTTTTGTATGAATAAGTTAAAGCTCAACCGGTATTTGTTCCAACTGGTATGATACATTATAGTCCTTAGACTATTGGTGGTTTGTAGAAAGTGTTTACCGATCTGAAGCGGTATGTTGACCCCAAGCGGTTTGAGGATCTCAAGTGGTATGAAGGATCAAAGCGGTAGAACACATATTTCCTAGTCTTCATTTTTGTCAAACCGACAACTGGTATTTTGTATGAACCGGTAATACTCTGTGATGAGTTACCAACCGGCATTTTGTGATGAGTTACCATCCACCAATTGTTTGACGGTGCCGACACTTCAATGGTGCTTTTTGTGTCGTGTTACAGAATACATCTAGATGCGTTGAACCTAGGAAATTAAAATGTTATCCTATTGGACTGACATGAAATCAGATTCCTTTATAAGGACATAATGTCTAGGGTTTTAGGTTGTTGCTGGGGTTTAAGGTGGTTGATGAGTTAGAAAGTGTGAATGTGTAGAAGACTGAAGTAATGCTGGAATGCATTAGGAACGAGCTATCAAGGATCTAACCAAGCAATCTATGCTATTTGCTAGATCACTCACTTGTTGATTACTCACATCCTCGACAAGTCTGAAGCTCTTAACCGGGTAGGCCCAAAAGCCTTTTGTAAATCCTCTAACAAGGTGGTTCGCATCTGTGGATCTAAAATCCTCTAGCAAGGTAGTCTTTAAATGGACTTATCTCCTAAAAGAGATTGAGATTCCTAACAAGATCTGTTCTGGTAAAGAACATTGTATGACCTTAACTGGTCTGGTTCCTATTCTGCAGATAGTTACTTGTGAGTCCATCTCACCATAGTTTTTCCCATTTGGGTTTCCACGTCAAAATCTCTTATGTTATGGTTTTTGTGCTTCTATGGGTGAATGAATTGTTTGCTATTTGGTTTTCATGTGTGCTAACCGGTTTGTCTGCTAAACTATTTTACCGATTTACTGCTAATCTAGAAAAGTGTTTAAGTACAGTGATTTTTGGCATACTAATTCACCCCCCCCTCTTAGTATTCATCAATTGGTATCAAAGCCTACCTTTCTATAATTTTAACCACTTGGAAAGAGATATGGGGGAATACACATTGAGGGAACTTACTCATCGGCTCACTCAGTCTGAGCAAGCCTATGATGATCTTATGGTCAAATATAAGGCATCTCAAGCCACAAGGAGAGAACATGCTGTAAAACTGATGGAGCTATTTGAAAATAGTTCCTCTAATGAAACGAACATGGAAGCCCTGATCCAAGAAGTAGAAAAGCTGAATGAATCCAATTCCAACCTGAGAAAAGAATTGGAAGGACTGACTATTCGAATGTGCCAAGAGCTTGAGAACCGAAGGAAAGCTGAAGATCTGGTCAAAGACAAAGATCATGAAATCTCCAAGATGAAGCAAGAGATCAGTGCCCTAAATGCTCAACTCCATGTGAGAAAAGTGGAAAAGGAAGACATGCAAGGAGAACTAAACATGACCATCTCTGAGAATGCAAACCTGATGGAAACAAATGTTGCTATTTCCAAAGAACTCTCTGAGTCAAAGGAAATACTTGCTAAGTTCAACAAGAGTACTGTTAAGCTAGAGAAAAAGCTTGAATCTGCCAAACCTATCAAGAATACTGATGGACTTGGATATTACAATCATGAGGAAGGTGAGACCTCCGGTACAAATGTTGGAGCATCAAAGGAACAACTGACATCAAAGGATAAAGGTAAGCAAAAGTTTAAACCTATTTGCTTTAACTATCTTAAAGAAGGACATATTGCCAATGTGTAGAGGAGTAAGGCTTACAATAATTTTCCTTATTTTCTAAATGATAAGCCTAGATCCTATAGATTCAATGGTAACTATTATGCATGCAACAAGTTTGGGCATAGAGCATCTGAATACAGGTCTGTTATGAACAACACTAGAAGATATCCTTAGAGGACTCAAGGAGTTGGTCCAGAACCTTTTATGAATTGGAATCACAACTGGTTTAATGCCTTCAATCATCAGTCAAGAAGCGGTGGCTATCAAGCGGCAACTGGATGGATAGAAAACTATTTGATCTGTCATGATCATGGTCACACTGTTGCAACATGAATAATGGACCTTGGAGAGCACTTGGGATGGTTTGCTATCATTGCAACAAATTGGGTCACATTGCCAGATTCTGTAGAACAAGAAAGAACATATCGGATGACATACCGATCACTCCAGAAGGAAAGATTGATATTGACACTATTCAAGCGGATATGAACAAAACCTGGAAGAAGAAACTAGCAGTGTTGCAAGAAGAACTGGTTTCTGCACCTAGTGTGGAAATAACAGAATCGGCAAACTAAGCATCATAAAAGCTTAGGGGGAGAAAACGGTGAAACACTACAAACCCCTGGTTTACACCGGTAAAAGACCTTAACCGGTATGTGATACCTATCATTTGACAGACGACCGAAAATGGTAACAGGCAAATTAGGGTTTATGCCCTAATGGTGGAGCATTTATTACGGTAGGTGAGGAATATGTTTAAAAGGAATTTTCAAATCGTTTCTCACTATCATTTTTTGAGCGAAGAAGTTTTTCATGTGCAGAGCGAACAAAAAGTGATTTGTGTTGCGATTCAAAGAAATCGCAAAACCCTGAAGAAAATTCAGAAGCAAATATCAAACGGTCAAAAGAAGAACTCAAAGCGGTGATTCAACAACCGATGAAGTGGAAGGCGAAGGGGAATTTGCAAGCCCTAAATTCTCGATTTCCAAAAGGTATTTCTCAAGTTTTTTTTTTGTCATGGCTTCTGCATCTCATGATAGTTCTAGTGCAACTATTGATTCTATGGATTTCATACAAACAAAGTCAAAATATAATGCCTTGTCTCAAGTACCAGTTGGTGTTATAGTAGAAGAAGGGATTTCTAATTACATAGACTACAAGATCAAATACCTAGGGTCTCTTCTGATCCATTCTCATATAGGTCTATTCTATGGGAAGGATAAAAATATCAAATCGAAGTATAGCATCTTGGAGAAGAAAAAGCTTCACAATGCGGTTTACTTCCTAGAGGATTTCACAGATGACCACATTCAGATCATTCTGAGTAGAGTTCATGGTGACAAGATGTATCTTGAGAGAACACATGATATCACACCACAAGCTATTTAGGCTGTCATCGGTTTCTGCAATACAGGGGAAGTGCCAGCCCTAAGGAAGGTCAGCAAAACTAAAATGTCCAAGCTCACTGGTTCAGTGAGCAACTCACGTGGCATGACCATCAACTCAATCAAGGATGATCTGGTCAAGTATGCCTACATGGTGATAGGCTACCAGATGTTCTTTGCCAGCAGAATTAATTTTGTCTCTGCTGCAGTGGTAAATGCCACTTACAGGATGATCAAGGAGGATGCATCATTTGATCTGTACGCCTGTATGCAAAGACAACTTATGTTGAATCTTAAGTCAAACAAATAGGATAATGCACTAAGATTCAAGTTTGGACAACTACTGGTAGGGTTATTCTTCTACTTCCAAGGTTATTTCCCAGGAGTTGGAGATATTCAGTGGTCTACCAAACAACCAGTTACCAAGCAGATCAAAGAGAGCCTACAAGCAGTTGGAACTGGTTACCCTGATGTTCTAAACAAGTACTTTGATGAGTTTAGAAGCAAGATGAGCCTAAGGATGAGGATATCCAGTGACATTGTCAAGAAATATCAAGAGGGCATCTGCTTTATCATCAAAGTGGATCAATGCATAATGGAGGTTGTTGAGCCTAGATAGGAAGAAGTAGAGCCTATGGGCTATGAGGTGATGTATGATATGCTTGACGGGTATGCTTCTACCCTAATCACCTCACCCCTTGATCCCAAGGCAAAGAGAACCAGCACCTATCTGGAAAGGGTTGCACCGGTTGAAGAACCTCTTGAAAAGAAAGGAAAGGCAGTGCCTTCGGCATCGACACCGGTTACTGCAGCCAGTCCCAAAGTGACCAAGCGGTCACCTGCAAAGAAGAAAATGGAAGCGACACCTACCAAAGTCTTCGAGAGGAAGAGCAAGACAAGGAATAACTCACCAGACTCAGAAGAAACTATGTCTGAGGAAAAACCCAAGAAGACAAGACAAGCAAAGAAAAAGACAAAGAATGAACCAGCATCATTGGCACTGGTAAATATTGACATTTCTTCCTACAAACCTTTGACACATTGTCAAAGAACTATCAAAAATATTAGGAGAAAAGTGTTGAATGATTTGATTGATTGTTTTGATGATTTCAATGATGATGAAAAGGAAGCAGTTGAACAAGAAATCATTAAGTATTTATGTGTTAATGACCGGTCGCCTTCAGAAATTAGATCTAAGACACCGGATTCTTTGTATAATTCCTTAGACAATAAATGGTGCATTGCCATAGAAAAGGAATAGGAAATGAGAGAGAAAATTTTTGCTCAACATTTTCCTAATGTATCAAATTCAGAAATTTTTGAAGTTATGAATAAATACAAATGCCTCTTCTTCATGAGAAGAAGAAGACTCTTGTTACTGGAAGGAAAGGGTCAAGAAGTGATCAAGAATACACATACTCTTGCTCAAGAAGCTCTTAAGATGCATCAAGTGGATGAAGCCAACAAGAAGGCTAAGCAAGAACTGGCAATAACAAAACCGGATGAAGTGTTTGATAATGAAGGAAACCCAGTTACTGAACCCATAGACACTATTGATGTCGATGCTCTAGATGTAGAGGATGTTACTTAGGATACACCATCAGAAGTAATAGAATAGGAGAAGTAGGCATAACAGGTAGAAAAGCAAAAGGAAGCAGAGGACAAAAAGGAGGAAGCAAAGAAGCAAGCAGAGAAGAAGAAAGTAGAGGAGGATAAAGAAGAGGAGAAGAGAAAGGAAGTAGAGAAGGAGAAAAAGAAGGATGAAGAGGAGAAGAGGAAAAAGGAAGAGGAGAAGAAGAAGAAGGATGAAGAGGAGAAGAGGAAAAAGGAAGAGGAGAAGAAGAAGGATGAAGAGGAGAAGCGAAAGAAAGAAGAGGTAAAGAAGAAGGATTAAGAGGAGAAGGGGAAGAAGGAAGAGGAGAAGAAGAAGAATGAAGAAGAAAAGAAACGGAAAGATGAAGAAAAGAAAAAGGAAGAGGAGAAGAAGTAGTAGGAAGAGGAGCAAAAGAAAAAGAAGGAAGAAGAAGAGAAGCAAAGGAAAGAATAGAAAAGGAAAACAGAAGAAGAGGAAAAGAAAAAGACAGAAGAGGAAAAATTAAGAGCTATAGAGAAAGAAGAAGCGGCAAAAAGTAGTCAGATGGTGTCTCCAAAGGTAACCGGTAGTCAAGCCAAACCGGATGGGCTCACCAGTCCTATTGACCTCCAGTCTACAAATGAAATGGAGCTGCTACAGAGAATTAAGGTTGCTCAAGAATGCCTTGAAGTGTAAAGGAGGAAGAAGGAGCAAGATGTGATCCAAGCTGTGGTTGACACTCTTACCGGTTTGTTACCCGGAACAAACCTCCCCAATACTGATTCATCATTGGCACAATTGAAGCTCCTATGCACCATAGTGGATGATCAGGTGCAGAGCCTAGAAGAGGTAGAAGAGGCAAATGCCAAGAAAGAGCATCAAAAGGCTCTCAACATCGCCTTGGTAAAGAAGCTAAATGAGCTTCGGTCTGATCTGCAAAAAGCTCAAAAAGACATAAGGAATGCTTTGAATGAGGGGAATCTACTACTGAGTAAGATTTGCCAGCCACATCTCTTCTATGATGATGTGCTTGTACAGAAGAAAAAGCTACAAACTGACTTGCAGCTATATATGAGCACCTTCAAGCCGCCGTATGACTCTTTTATAGCTTATGGGCAAACCGTTCACCGGTTTCATATCCAGACTGCCAAAATAGAGTTGGAAATCAGCAACCGGACTTGAGATTTGCAGGAACTCCAACTGGTTCTACTCCCACACCTGCAGATACTTCAAAAATGTTATCTCAATATGGATGCCTTAACGGTGATTCAAGAGATGAGCATAATTGATGCCATGGAAGAGCAGGTCTCCCAGATGCAGAAAGAGAAAGAAATGGCTACCTCCCTACTTGAGTCTTGGTCCTTATCGATGAAACAATTTTTGCAAGACTTCAAATCAGTTTTTGACAAGTTTTATTCTTTATTGTCATAAACTCTTATTCTTTTAATACTAATGAAATAGGGGTTGGTCTGTAATATTTTGTTGTCATTGTTGGCAAAGGGGGAGAAGTATAAATTTTGAATGTTTTGATGTATACTTTCATGTTATTTCTATTAAGAAGTAGTATACATTGTATTTTCTACAAAAGAGATAATGTATATGCTTAGGGGGAGTAATTTTGATTATGGCATATTTTTGTTGTAAAAACACTTAGATGTCAAAATTTCCTAAGTGTTGCCATCAATGCCAAAGGGGGAGATTGTTGGTATTTTTGATGATTATGTTGTAATTGTCATTGATGGACACACACTTGCATTGAAATCACTTTTGTATGAATAAGTTAAAGCTCAACCGATATTTGTTCCAATAGGTATGATGCATTATAGTCCTTAGACTATTGGTGATTTGTAGAAAGTGTTTACCGATCTGAAGCGGTATGTTGACCCCAAGCGGCTCAAGGATCTCAAGCGGTACGAAGGATCAAAGTGGCAGAACACATATTTCCTAGTCTTCATTTTTGTCAAACCAGCAATCTATATTTTGTATGAATCGGTAATACTCTATGATGAGTTACCAACTGGCATTTTGTGATGAGTTACCATCCACTGATTGTTTGACGGTGCTGACACTTCAATGGTTCTTTTTGTGTCATGTTACAAAATACGTCTAGATGCATTGAACCTAGGAAATTGAAATGTAATCCTATTGGACCGACATGAAATTAGATTCCTTTATAAGGACATCATGTCTAGGGTTTTAGGTTGTTGCTGGGGTTTAAGGTGGTTGATGAGTTAGAGAGTGTGAATGTGTAGAAGACTAAAGTAATGTTGGAATGCAATAGGAATGAGCTACAAGGATCTAACCAAGCAATCTATGCTATTTGCTAGATCACTCACTTATTGATTACTCACATCCTCGACAAGTCTAAAGCCCTTAACCAGGTAGGCCCAAAAGCCTTTTGTAAATCCTCTAACAAGGCGGTTCACATCTATGGATCTAAAATCCTCTAGCAAGGTAGTTTTTAATCGAACTTATCTCCTAACAAAGATTGAGATTCCTAACAGGATCTATTCTTGTAAAGAACATTGTATGACCTTAACCGGTCTGGTTCGTATTCTGCAGATAGTTACTTGTGAGTTCCATCTCACCGTGGTTTTTCCCATTTGGGTTTCCACGTCAAAATCTCGTGTTATGGTTTTTGTACTTCTGTGGGTGAATGCATTATTTGCTATTTGGTTTGCATGTGTGCTAACCGGTTTGTCTGCTAAACTATTTTACCGATTTACTGTTAGTCTAGCAAAGTGTTTAAGTATAGTGATTTTTGGCATACTAATTCACCCCCCCCCCTTAGTATTCATCACATGCTACCGAATCTAATGTGCATGTCGGTAATAGTGCTCACTCTCATAGATCTTCTATCTGATATTGTGCCGATGATTTTATTCACAAAATCATTCGAAACCTTCTTGTTTGGATGTTTGTCAACCGATGGTAAACCTATGATTGCTCGAACAACTTCCTTGGTGATTTTGTAAGGTCTTTCTAACCATATAAATTCCCCATGTACTCTGCTCAAAACATATATGATTATCTCATCTTCAAATTCTAGAATGTTCAGAATGCCGATAAACCCTAAGTCTTCAATGTGTTTGTATGTCAGTTTGATCTTTCCAGATTCTCCCATTAGCTCACTCATATACATGCCCTTAATTTCATAAGTTCCCAAGTCCTCAATGTGACAGTGAATATATGCCCTAACATCTTCTACATAGACAACTCCCTCTGGAACAAGGGAAAATTTTCCAACCGAATCTTCCATGGTAGCCACCTGTGGATACTACTTGAAAATTGGTCAAGGGCGGTCCTTAACCTCTACTACAGTCGAGTTTGCAATAAAAGTAGGAATAGATGATGATCCCACTTCCATGTTTAAAGATAAATACCTTTTGATCACTCTCGATGAAAACCTTCAAGAAATTCTTCCAGATGCTGGTGAAATTGCTTAAGAAGAAATCCGATTGCTCTGTGCCTTTGATCGCTCTTAGTCGCTCTTAATCGCTCTTAATGCAAGGTGATCAATAATGAAGTGAATTCAACCTTTTAACCTCCATGAAAAACCCTAATCTTGTTGGCATTTTTTATGTTTATGTTGTGATTGTCATTGATGGACACACACTTTCATTGAGATCCTCTTTATATGTATGAGTTAGAGAACAATCAGTATTTGTTCCAACTGGTATGTTGTATTATAGTCTTTAGACTATTGATGTTTTGCAGAATATGTTTCCCGGTCTGAAGTGGCATTTTGACCCCAAGCGGTTCGTGGATCCCAAGCGGTATGAAGGACCAAAGCGGCATAACACATTTTTACCAGTCTTCATTTTTGTATGAATCTGTAATACTCTGTGATGAGATACCAACCAGCATTGTGTGATGAGTTACCATCCACCGATTGTTTGACGGTGCCGACACTGTAGCGGTGATTTTTGTTTCATGTTACCTAGTATGTCCAGGTTCATTGAACTTAGAAAATTGTAATGTAATCCTATTGGACCGACATGAAATCAGTTTCCTTTATAAGGACATCATGTCTAGGGTTTTATTTTTTTTGATATTGTTGTTGTTGCGATAGTTGATATTGCGGTTAGGGTTTAAGGTGGTTTAGGAGTTGGAGAGAATGTGAATGTGTAGAAGACTGAAGTAATGCTGGAGTGCATTAAGAACAAGCTATCAAGGATCTAACTAATCAGTCTGTGCTATTAGCTAGATCAAACACTTGTTGATTACTCACATCTTTGACAAGTCTGTAGCTCTTAATCGGGTAGGCCCAAAAGCCTTTTGTAAATCCTCTAATAAGGTGGTTCACATCTATGGATCTAAAATCCTCTAGTAAGGTAGTCTTTAATTGGACTTATCTCCTAACAGAGATTGAGATTCCTAACAGGATCTGTTCTGGTAAAGAACATTGTAAGACCTTAACCGGTCTGGTTCCTATTCTGTAGATAGTTACTTGTGAGTTCCATCTCACCATGGTTTTTCCCATTTGGGTTTCCACATCAAAATATCTTGTGTTATGGTGTTTGTGCTTCTATGGGTGAATGCATTATTAGCTATTTGGTTTGCATGTTTGTTAACTGGTTTGTCTGTTAAAATGATTTTATCGGTTTACTGCTAGTCTTGCAAAGTGTTTAAGTGCAAAGATTTTTGGCATACTAATTCAGCCCCTCTTAGTATTCATCAATTGGTATCAGAGCCAACCTTTCTATAAGTTTAACCACTTGGAAAGAGATATGGGGGAATACACTTTGAGGGAACTTACCCACTGGCTCACTCAGTCTGAGCAAGCCTATGATGATCTTATGGTCAAATACAAGGCATCTCAAGCAAAAAGAAGAGAACATGCAGAAAAGTTGATGGAGCTATCTGTAAATAGTTCTTCAGATGAAGCAGACATGGAAGCCCTAATTGCTGAAGTAAATAAGTTGAATGAATCAAAATCCAACCTGAGAAAGGAGTTGGAAGGACTGACTATCAAGATGTGTCAAGAGCTTGAGAACCAGAGGAAAGCTAAAGATCTGGTGAAAGAAAGAGATCATGAGATCTCCAAGCTGAAACAAGAGATGAGTGCCCTAAATGCTCAACTCCATGCAAACAAAGTGGAAAAGGAAGACATGCAAGGAGAACTGAATGTTTCCATCTCTGAGAATGAAAACCTGTTGAAAACAAACGCTTCTATTTCCACATAACTCTCTAAGTTAAAGGAAATACTTGCTAAGTTCAACAATAATATTGTCAAGCTAGAGCAAAAGCTTGAATATGCCAAACCGGTCAAGAATACCAATGGACTTGGCTATTCCAGTCATGAGGAAGGTGAGACCTCTGGTACAAATGTTGGAACATCAAAGAAACAACCGACATCAAAGGATAAAGGTAAGCAAAAGTTTAAACCTGTTTGCTTTAACTGTCTTAAAGAAGGACATACTGCAAATGTTTGTAGGAGTAAGGCTTACAACAATTTTCCTTATTTCCTAAATGATAAGCCTAGATACTATAGATTTGATGGTAACTGTTATGCATGCAACAAGTATGGGCATAGAGCATCTGAATGCAGGTCTATTATGAATAACACTGGAAGATATCCTCAGATGACCCAAGGAGTTGGTCCTGAACCTTTTGTGAACCAGAATCACAATCAATTTAATGCCTTCAATCATCAGCAAAAAGGCAGTGGCTATCAAGCGGCAACTGGGTGGAGAGAAAACTATATGGTATGTCATGGTCATGGTCACACTGCTGCAACATGCAGAAGAAAGAATGGAAACATGAACAATGGACCTTGGAGAGAACTTGGATTGGTTTTCTATCATTACAACAAACCGGGTCACATTGCCAGATTCTGTAGATCAAGAAAAAGCATATCTGATAATATACCAATCACTCCAGAAGGAAACATTGATGTTGACACTATTCAAGCGGACATGAACAAAATTTGGAAGGAGAAACCAGCAGTGCTACAAGAGGAACCAGTTTCTGCACCTAGTGTGGAAATCACGGAACTGACAAACTAAGCTTTAGAAAAGCTTAGGGGGAGCAAACAACGAAATTTTTTGAACCCCCGGTTTACATTGGTAAAAGTCCTTAACCAGTATGTGATACCTGTCATTTGGCAGAAGACTGGAAATGGTAAAATGGGAAATTAGGGTTTACGCCCTAATGAAGGAGCATTAATGATGGTAGGTGAGGAAAATGTTTAAAAGCATTTTCCAAATCATTTCTCACTATCAGTTTTTGAGAGAAGAAAAGTTTTTTCAAAGAGCAGAGTGACGAAAAGGTGATTTCAGCTGAGATTTTGAGAAATTGAGAAACTGTGAAGGAGATTCAAATTCAAACTAGAAACGGTCAAGTGGAGAACACAAAGCAGTGATTCAACAACTGACGGAGTGTGAAGTGAAGGAGAATCGGCAAGCCCTAATTTCACATGTTTCAAAAGGTATTTCTTGAGATCTTAAGATTTCTATCATGGCTTCCACATCTCATACCAGTTCTAGTGCATCTGTCGAGTCTAGAAGTTTCATTCAACGGAAGTCCAAGTATAATGCCCTATCACAAGTTCCAGTTGGTGTGATAGTAGAAGAGGGAATTTCTAACTACATAGATTGCAAGATTGAAGACCTAGGGTCTCTAGCTATCCACACCCAGTTAGGTTTATTTTGTGGAAAAGATAAGAAGATCAAACCGAAGTTTAATATTTTGGAGATGAAAAAGCTCCACAATGTTGTTTACTTCCTGGAGGATTTCACAGAGGATCATATAAGGATCATTCTAAGTAGAGTCCATGGTGATAAGATGTACCTAGAGAGAACACATGATATCATGCCACAGGCAAATCATGCAATCACTAGATTCTACAACACAAGGGAAGTGCTAGCCCTAAGGACGGTCAACAAAAATGAAATGTCCAAGCTCACCAGTTCAATGAGCGACTCACGAGGCATGACAGTAATTCTATCAAGGATGATCTAGTGAAGTATGCATGCATGGTGATTGGATACCGGACATTCTTAGCCAGCAGAATTAATCTGTATCTATTGCAGCGGTAAATGCCGCTTACCGGATGATAAAGGAGGATGCATCATTTGATCTGTGCATCGGTATGTAGAGACAACTCTTGTTGAATCTGAAGTTGATCAAACAGGATAATGCACTCAGGTTCAAGTTTGGACAACTACTGGTTGGGTTGTTCTTCTATTTCCAAGGCTACTTTCCAAGAGTAGGAGATGTCCAATGGTCTGGTGACCAACTGGTGACCAAGAAAATCAAGGAAAGCATTGAAGCAATTGGAATCGGTGTTTTGAACAAGTAAATTGATGGGTTCAGAAGGAAAATGAGCCAAAGAATGAGGATATCAGGTGACATCATCAAGAAATATGAAGATGATATTTGCTTCACCATCCAAGTAGATAAATGTATAATGGAGGCTGTTGATCCTAGACAGGAAGAAGTGGAGCCAATGGGCTATGAGGTGATGTATGATATGCTGGAAGGGTATGCCTCTACCCTTATTGCCTCACTGCTTGATCCTAAGGCAAAGAGAACTGGCACCTACCTAGAGAGGATAGCACCGATTGAGGAACCTCCAGTAATGAAAGGAAAAGAACCAGCAGTGAAGAAGGCAAAGGCGGTGCCTACAGCATCAGCACTAGTTACCACTGCAACTCCAAAAGTGACCAAGCGGTCACCAAACAAGAAGAAACTAGAAGTTGCACCAGCTAAAGTGTTCCAGAGAAAGAGGAAGACAATGAATACCTCTCCAGACTCAGAAGAAACTGTGTCTGATGAAAAGCCAAAGAAAACACGTCAAGCAAAGAGGAAGACAAAGAATGAAACGACATCATCTGCACTGGTAAATATAGATATATCTTCCTATAAACCTTTGATACATTGTCAAAGAACAATAAAGAATGTTAGGAGAAAAGTGCTAAATGATTTAATTGAGTGTTTCAATGACTTTAATGATGATGAAAAGGATGTGGTTGAAAAGGAAATAATACAGTATTTATGTGCTAATGACCACTTGCCCTCAGAGATTAAGTCTCAGACACCAGATTCTTTATATATGTCATTAGACAATAAATGGCGCATTGCCATAGAAAAGGAACAGGAAATTAGGGAGAAATTTTTTGCACAGTACTTTCCTGACCTATCAAAATCTGAATTGTTTGATGTTATTGACCAAAATAAAGGACTCTTCTTCACTAGAAAAAGAAGACTCTAGCTGTTAGAAGGTAGAGTTGATGATGTCGAAAAAGACACTCATTTGTATATGAGAACCGTTGTCCAAACTCACAAAGTGCATCTAGCCAACCGTCAAGCTGAAAAAGAACCAGTTATATCCAAACCGGATGAAGTATTTGATGATGAAGGAAATCCGATTGTTGAACCGATCAACACCATTGATGTCGATGCTCTGGGCATTGAGGATGTTACTCAGGAAACACCATATGAGGCAACAAGGTAGAAGCAACAGGCTAAAAAGGTTGATAAGCAAGCCAAGGACAGACAAGAAGCGGCAAAGGAAGAGGCAAAACAAAGGAAAAAGGATGAAGAAGAGAAGCAGAAAAGGAATGAAGAAGAGAAGAAGAAGAAAGATGGAGAAGAGAGAAAGAAGGATGAAGAAGAGAAGAAGAAGAAAGATGAAGAGGAGAAAAAGAAGAAGGATGAAGAAGAGAAAAAGAAGCAAGAAGATGAAAAGAAAAAGAAGGAAGAAGAAGATAAGGAACAGGAGAAGAAGAAGGAAGCTGAGAAGAAGAAGAAGGAAGAGGAAGAAAAAGAAGAGGAAAAGAGGAGAGAAGAATAGAAAAGGAAGAAGGAAGAGGAAGAAAAAGAAGAGGAACAAAGGAGAGAAGCAGAGAAAAGGAAGAAGGAAGAGGAGGATAAGGAAGCAGAGAAGAGGAGAAAAGCAGAGAAGAAGAAAGCGGAAGAGGACAAGGCAGGAGAAGCGGAGAAGAGGACCCAGATGGAGACTCTGAAGACAACTGAGAGTCAAGCCAAACTAGCTGATCTCTCCAGTCCTATCAATCTCCAGTCTGCAAGTGAAATGGAGCTAATGCAGAGCATCAAGGTAGCTCAAGAGTGCCTTGAAATCATTCGATGAAAGAAGGAGCAGGATGTAATTCAAGCAGTTGTGGATACGCTTACCAGTTTGATACCTGGTATAAATCTTCCCAACACTGATTCATCACTAGCTAAACTCAAGCTCCTATGCACAGTAGTAGATGATCAGGTACAGAGCCTTGAAGAGGTAGCAGAGGCTAATGTCAAGAAGGAGCATCAAAAAGCTCTTAATATAGCTTTGGTGAAGAATTTGAATGAGCTCTGGACTAAACTGAAGAAAGAACAAAAGGATATAAGGGACGCTCTAGAAGAGGGGAATCTGCTACTCAGCAAGATCTTCCAACCCCATCTGTTCTATGATGATGTGCTAGCTCAAAAGAAAAAACTTGAAATAGACTTGTAGTCCTACTTAAGCACATTCAAGCCACCTTACGATTCCTTTACAATTTATGGGCAAACCATTCACCGGTTTCACATCCAAATAGCAAAAATGGAGCAAGAGATCAGCACTCGGTCTAGAGATTTGCAGGAGCTACAACTAGTTCTACTCCCACAATTGCAAATTCTTCATAAGTGCTATCTGAACCTAGATGCCTTAACAGTTACATAGGAGATGAACACAACTGATGCCATGGAAGAATAGGTCTCCCAGATGCAGACAGAGCAAGAAGTAGCCACCTCCCTACTTGAGTCCTGGTCTTTGTCGATGAAACAATTATTGTAGGACTTTAAATCTGTTTTTGACAAGTATCATTCCTTGTTGTCATAAACTATTATTATTTTTAATATCAAATGAAAACAGGATTGTCCAGTTGTACTTTGTCATTGTTAGCAAAGGGGGAGAAGAATTCTATTTGGAGAAGTATCTGGTAATCAAAATTTTGATTATATGCTCTAAATATCTCAATGTTTATGCTCTATATACAAAAGTGCTATACATTGTATTGTTAAAGGGATAGTGTATATGCTTAGGGGGAGCAATTTTGCTAATGGCATGATTTTGTTGTAAAACACTTAGATGTCAAAATTTTATTTTCCTAAGTGTTGCCATCAATGCCAAAGGGGGAGATTGTTGGCAGTTTTATGTTTATGTTGTGATTGGCATTGATGGACACACACTTGCATTGAGATCCTCTTTATATGTATGGGTTAGAGAACAACCGGTATTTGTTCCAACCGGTATGTTGTATTACAGTCTTTAGACTATTGATGTTTTGCAGAATGTGTTTACCGGTCTGAAGTGGCATGTTGACCCCAAGCAGTACAAAGGACCAAAGAGGCACAACACATTTTTACCAGTCTTCATTTTTGTATGAACCGGTAATACTCTGTGATGAGTTACCATCCACCGATTGTTTGATGGTGCTAACACTGTAGCGATGCTTTTTGTGTTGTGTTACCTAATATGTCCAGGTTCATTGAACCTAGAAAATTGTAATGTAATCCTATTGGACCGACATGAAATCAGTTTCCTTTATAAGGACATCATGTCTAGGGTTTTTTTTTTTTTGATCTTGTTGTTGTTGCGATAGTTGATATTGCGGCTAGGGTTTAAGGTGGTTGAGGAGTTGGAGAGAATATGAATGTGTAGAAGACTGAAGTAATGCTAGAGTGCATTAAGAATGAGCTATCAAGGATCTAACCGAGTAGTCTGTGCTATTAGCTAGATCAAACACTTGTTGATTACTCACATCTTTGACAAGTCTGTAGCCCTTAATTGGGTAGGCCCAAAAGCCTTTTGTAAATCCTCTAACAAGGTGGCTCACATCTCTAGCAAGGTAGTCTTTAATCAAACTTATCTCCTAACAGAGATTGAGATTCCTAACAGGATCTATTCTGGTAAAGAACATTGTAAGACCTTAACCGGTCTGACCTTAACCAGTCTGGTTCCTATTCTGCAGATAGTTACTTGTGAGTTCCATCTCACCGTGATTTTTCCCATTTGGGTTTCCATGTCAAAATATCTTATGTTATGGTGTTTGTGCTTCTATGGGTGAATGCATTATTAGCTATTTGGTTTGCATGTTTGCTAACCGGTTTACTGCTAGTCTTGCAAAGTGTTTAAGTGCAAAGATTTTTGGCATACTAATTCACCCCCCCCTCTTAGTATTCATCAAATCTTTCATTGACTTAATGACTACCAGTGAAAGATACCAGATCTCACATAGAACATATCCATGCCCAATAATCATCTCCAATGTCTGTAACCTCTTCCAGAATCTCTTCATGGGGCACATGCAACATATTCATGATTTTTTCCTACCCTTAAGGTGTTTGCCTTAGTTACCAGATGAGCTTCATTTTGGTGCAAGAGAAACCTCTTCTATCGAATAAGTAATCGGTGCATTTCCATTTGGTGATTGTTCTTCAGTCTTCCTAACCCATCTCTGAGTATGATCTTTCCAGATTTCACTAACCTTCTCTTTCCCTTTCTCATTTGATCCTCCATTACCAACCGATGGATTTCTGCTTCTACAGAATTTAGCAATATGTCCAACCTCATTACATGCATAGCATGTAACATTGTTCCTTTGAATTGATTTGCTAAAACCGATGAAATTGCTTGACCTGCATTGATTAGCCATATGTCCTAATTTTCCACATGCATAGCATTTAACATTCATTCTACAATCTTCTATCTTATGACCATACTTATTGCATTTAGAACATTTACCAGGAGCAAAATCAGGGTTTTGATTTGCTTTGTTTCTACATTGTCTAGCCATGTGACCAAATCTATTGCAAACAAAACATCTACCATTGAATTTATAAGCATTAAATTTTCTTACCTGTGCCTTATGGTTTTGATCTTCATTAGCAGTACTAGAACTTTGTCCTTTCTCAAATCCAAGTCCACTGAAATCTCCAATCTGCCTTTATCTCTTCAATAACTCATCTAGTTGTGCTGAGCTAATCTTGAATTTTTCTTTATACTCACTTGCAGTAGGTAGATCTTCTCTCAGAATTATCATTTGTCTCTCTAGTTCTTGTTCATTACTCTAGGATTGTACTAAATCAATTGTCAACATATCATTCTCATGAACCAACCTACCACATTCTTCAAATTTGTTCTTCAGGGATACAACAAGATTTTCTTCCTTTTTCTTCTGGTCCTCAATCTCCTTAGACATCCTCATAGTTATAACTTGCATTTCATTTTTCATAACCATGTTCTCCTGACTCAGTTTTTGACATTGTTCCTTAAGTGTATCTTTCTCTTCATCAGCCTAATTTTGCAAAAGTTCCTTCCTCCTATCTTGAACAGATGATATCCTCTCTTGTAGGACAAGAATGAATACCTTAGCAGAATTCAATTAATCTTGTAGCTTTAAGTTCTTTAACCTTTCAGCATCATAATCTTCAAGTGCCATCTCAAGTTGCTTCTCCAAAGCCATATCAATGGATTCCAGATTCAGGATCTTCCTCAAGCTATTAAACTTCATCTGAGGCATAAGACTTTGATACCAATTGTTGGAATCCAATAACACTGAGAGGGGGGGGTCAATCAATGTTATATCATAATGTTCAATTTTAGCCTTATTAAAACATGCATACACCAATCGGTATACCAGTACATACATAATTGAAATAAGTAAAGCAACCAATAAGCCAATCACATAAATGAGAACCATAACATACAAAATTATATGTGGAAAACCTCAAAGAGGGAAAAATACGGTGGGATTTGTGACCCACAATATCAATCCACTGGTCATATGAAGAGATATTACAAAATATGAGGGGTGTGTACTTGCAGGAAGGCTTACAGCCTAGAGCACACTGCTCAATCACAAAAGGAGCCTCACTGACTACATATAAATCCAGACTACAATCCAGAGAAGTGTTGAACTGCTAAGATAGCATCTTCTTGTTGGTATTTTGGTATGGTTTTGTCATTGATGTCAACACCTACTAAAACACTAGCACTTTGGAGATCCAGCACCATTCACTGGCAAGCAAGTAACTATTGCACAGTTACTGGTATATGGTTCACCGACAGGATATAATGATCATCGGCACTTGGAATGATATGGAAGACACTTGGTAACGTCGAAGACATTGTGTGGATACCTTGTTTTGAAGAATTAATCATTGGTATAATCATATTTGCATATTTGCTTTTACCAGCAAATAGGTCTAGGGTTACCTAGGGTTACACCGACAGGTTTATCTTTTCCAGATCAGCATGGCATGCTATGAAGATGATTTCTTATTGTTGTAAATGCATTAAGCCAACATGTTTAATTGGTTATTGCATCGGATATTATATTGTTTGTAAAATGTTTTATTGTAATATCTTGTAGAGCCGACCTACTAAAATTGGTCTTAGGTTATGGTATAAATGTAAGATCTTATTTGTAAGATCAAATGTGGAATGTGAAAAAGAATTAAGAGAAGGTATATGCGAGATAAAGTAGAGCTATACACGAAGACATCATTTGAAGGTGAAGCTAGGTTTTTGTGGAAGCATATCAGCATTACACCAGTACTGAATCCAGCATATGAAGATGCTATTTTGTGCAGTACATTCTTATTGGATTTAACCATCCAACTATAGTCAGTGTGACTCCCATTCTGTGATTGAGTAGTGAGCTCTAGGTTGTTGGCCTTTCTACATGTGCAAACCCCATTTATGTACACTTACTATATGTAGTAGTATCATCAGATTGTGGGTAAGGTTTCCCACCATGGTTTTTCCCCTTACAGGGTTTCCATGTACAAATATTGGTGTTATGTGTTGTGGATGACTTTGTGTTTATGTTTCATGCATTAATCTTTACCGGTATAGCAATTAACTGTTAACACTGTCTACCGGCATACTAAACTAGTTTACCAGTATTAAGCATTAAGTTGGTTAAGTTGATTTTGGTTTAAGTTTATTTGACAACTGATTCACCCCCCCCCCCCCTCAGTTGTCTCCGAGACCTAACACTTCTATGCCATAATACAATTCTAGTTTAAGCTCTGTCTATTCTGCTCTGAAACCCTAAACCCTTTACTAGAATAACCCTTACATAGATATCCTCACATACACAATCTCTTTGATATATTTTGCATCATATTACATTCGCATATCCATAATCTCCTATCTCATGTCTATATCAAAATGATGTATCAAACTGGCCTATATACCTTATACAATTTATCTTGCCTTATGTTATCTTACAAAGATATATACAATATCAAATTACATGTTGGCTAGATAACATAAATGCATAAATATTAAAACCAATTGTCAATGCCAGATCCAAGAGATGTTGACCTCCAATACCGATAACCTTTTACTAAACCATGTCGGTCTTCATTACCGGTTACCAAAGAAATCCTTTTATTCTGCTAGTACCAGTGCCGGTGTAGTGTCTATGAAGTGTCTGCTAGTAAACAACTGAACCAAAACATGATGCCAGAATACAATACCACGTTGTCATCAATGACAACATGGTGAAACCAACCAATTGAGTGTCAATTGCTAACAATTCTCAGTTTGCATCCTTCTTTGTTGTAATTTTTAGTCATTTCTTTGTGTCAAATAAGTGTGTTATGCAATAACATGCTATGCTGAAAATGTCTTGTGTTTTCAGTAGGCACATTCAAAAGGTCTTAAGTCTGAATTCTAGTCATTTTGTATTATTTTTACTTAAGACCTTATTGTAAGAGAAAGTCATGAAAAATGTAACTGCAATGCTTATATGACAAGCTTGTAAAGACAAGTCAAGATGTATTTGTTGGCTTGATGATGATTGTAATGTATTTGTCACTTGTTGTCATTGATGAAACACTCTCACACACACATATAATTATATTGACTACCGATGTAATTTAAATTGTTTACACTGTCAGCCGGTATACCTTGTGGTTAATACCTAACCGGTACTTTGTGTCAACTGGTATGTGCATAAGAGACAGCCTATGGTTGTACTAAGTTGGCATCAAGATGAAGATAAAGATGGAGATCAAGTGGAGATTCAAGGACAACAGTTCATATGTTTTATTCAAACCGGTATTTGGTTATATTTGTGATGAGTTGCCAGCATGACTACATGGTGGTCATTTTTGGGATGAGTTATGATCACTTGTCCAGATACACTACACCTAGGAAATTGTGTCATGATTTCCTTAGGTCGACATGAAACCTGAATGTCTATATATTGACATCTCAGTAAATCTTTTCAAGACGATGGTATGCATGAAGTGTAAAAGTTTTTGTTGAAGAGTCATAAGTGTTAAGATGAAGAGTGTGTTTAAGAGAAATGTTGATTGTGCTTAGAAGGATCTGATCAAGCAAGTATTGTGCTACTCAAAATAGATCAAACCATTCTTGTTATTTTCTAACCATTATAGCAGAATCAAATCTCTTAACCTAGTAAGCTCTAACAAGCTTCAATGTATAAATCCTCTGACAAGGTAATCCATTAGTTTGGATTATAAAATCCTCCATCAAGGTTACTCCTAATAGGGTACTACTCCTAACAGGGTATAAGCTTCTAATCAAGCTTTGGGATCTCTAACATGATTCACTCCTAGCAGAGCATTTTGTAGACCTTAACTGGTCAGTTATCTATTACTGTAGATAGTTAACTTGAGAGTTCCATCTCACCGTGGTTTTTACTTATTTGTGTTTTCCACATATAAACACTTGTGTTATGGTGGATGCTTTACTTTTTGTGGATGTTGTTATATCATTTTGAATTACATGCATTGTGTTTAAAAGCTTTGTTAAGTTCATCTACAGGTTAGTGTTTAAAGTAGTTTGGTTTTTGGTGTCACTGATTCACCCCCCCCCTCTCATTCCTTTTCAAGTCTATCAATTGGTATCAGAGCCTAACTTCTTTGAAGCCTAATCATTTAGAAGGGAGCCTTGAAACCACCATGGGGGACATGAGCTACTTCAAAATGGCTAGACAGCTAGAAGCTAGTAGAAATGAGCTTGAAAACCTAAGGGTCAAACTGAAAGCTTCTCAAGTCAAAAGGATAGAGCTAACCAAACAACTATTAGAGATATCTAATAATAGTTCTTCAGATGAAACCAATATTGATGCTTTAGTAGAGGAAGTTGAAAAGTTAAATGGTGAGAAACTGAATCTAAGGAGAGAGCTAGAAGGTCTCACTATCCGCATGAGTCAGGAACTGGAAGCCAGAAGAGCTGTTGAAGATCTTATCAAGGAAAGAGATCAAGAGATTATAAAGATCAAACGGGAAAATGCCACTATGCATGAGCATTTGATCACTAAAAGAGAAGAAAAGGAGAACCTGCAGCTAGATCTTGAACTTGCATCATCTCGGAAAGAGAACCTGTCAAAGCATAATGAAGATCTCAAAAAATAGCTTACTGAAGCCAATGAGAAATTGGAGAAGTTCATCAAGAGTTCTACCATGCTGGAAGAACAAATTCAATCACAAAGAATGAAGGGTGATGTCTTTGGACTTGGTTTTCATACAACTGAAAAAGGTGAATCCTCCGATACAAAGAGCAACAATCCAAAGAATAAATCTGCTCCTAAGGTCAATAAGCTTACCGGTAAGAAGGTCTTTAAACCTGTCTACTTTGTTTGCCATAAAACAGGTCACACTGCAAATGTTTATAGAGACAAACCTAACAAAAATGCAAGTTACAATAATAATGTTAGGTACGTGTTGAAGAAGTTTGAAGGTCATTTCTTCAAATGTGGAATGTATGGACATAGATCTATTGAGTGCAAATATGGAGCAAACAATCGTGTACCACAAATGCATCCAAGACCAAGTGGTGACCGGATAAGGAACTTTGATAGCCAGGTAAACCTGTACTAGCAAAGATCCTATGGCAACTAGTTTAGTCCATTTGAGATGGAAAAGGTAACAAATGTTACTTGCACCATCTGCAATAACTTCGGTCATGTGGCTATGAAGTGTAGAAGATGAACATGAAGAGGAAATTCAGGACCTTGGAGATCATCTGGTATGTCCTATTATCACTATAACAAACTGGGTCACTTAGCAAAATTATGTAGATCCAGAAACAGCAAACTGGTCAACTCTTCTAAAGATCAGAAGGGAAAGCAGAAAGTTAATGTTGAAGAAACCAGAGAGGAAATGAAATGAATTTGGAAGAAGAAAAGTGATGAGTCACCTGAAGAAGAAATTGTTCCTTCACTTAGTGAAGAGAACCCTACACCGATGACTTAAGCCTTTTTAATATGGCTAAGGAGAGCTTAATGGTAAAATATCTCGGGACCCCTTGTGAAAAATGAGCAGCAAAAGAATTTTGAAACATGAAATTTTGGTAACTTTTTGTCAACATGTTATCAACTAGTTTTCCACTTGAGCGGTGAAATTAGGGTTAGTAACCCTAACAGGCGAGCATTTATTATAGTAGGTAAAAAGGATAAAAGAGAGTTTTACTTTGTCATTTTTCCCCTAACATATTCGAGAAATAAATTTGGAGCACTTGCTGAGTTGAGTAAGATTGTCTTTCTATAAATTGACAAATTGTTTCATGATTTGTGAAATTAAGTTGAATTGAAGGTTGCAGAAGGTCGAACTGGTGTGCACTTGGGCATTTCAACCCATAAATAGGGTAACATGTGTGAAACAAGGTATTTCTTTGAACATACCACTTCAAACTTGTTCATCTAGAATGGCATCTACTTCAAAGTCTGTAGAGAGGTTGATGATCACTTCTGAGCCTATGGAAGCTCGAAAGGCAGATAAGATTGTGTCATATAGTGCATTATCGCAAGTTCCAAGAGGAGTTTTGGTCAAAGGTGATTTGTCCAGTTATATTGACTACAAGTTAGAAGACTTAGGGTCTCTATGAATCTACACACAGTTGAAATCACTTTGCGATAAGAATGGCAAGATTAAGACACAGTATGCTAGGATTTTTGAAAAGGGTTTTCATAATGCCTCTTATTTTCTTGATGATTTTGAAGAAGCACATATCAGAATAATTTTGAGTAGATTTCATGGAGAAAACATGTACTTAGAAAGGACTCACACAATTACAAAGAAAGCCATTCAGGCTGTGACTGGCTATTTCTCAACTGGTGAAGTACCTGAGCTAAGGAAAATTTTAAAGGATACTGTCTTTGGTTTAACCAGTTCTACATCTGATGGGCGTTCCTTTTTGGTCAACAACATTAAGGACCCTGTAGCAAAATTAGAAGCAATGGTGATAGGATACCGAGTATTTTACTCCAATAGACTTAACAGTGTTCCATCTGTAGCAGTTCACACAGCTCACATAATGATTGTTGATAATGCAAACTATGATATTTGTGAAGCTATCAGGAGACAATTTTTTTTGAATTTGCAATCTATCAAGAAGGATAGTAGCCTGATATTCAAGCATGGTCAGCATTAGCCGGTACATTCTTTTACTTTCAGAACTTTTTACCAGGGATTGGAGAAATTGAGTGGTCAAACGACTCACCGATCTCGGCTCAAATCAAGAACAACATCAAGGTTGTAAAGAATACTTTTCATGCTACCGTGAATAGGTATTTCAATGAGTTCCAAAAGAAGGTGAGTATGAGAATGAGGCTATCGGAAGAAGTGGTAAAACACTTTGAGAAGGACATAATCTTCACCGTTACCACTGACTTTTCCTTCATGCAAGCAATTGAGCCAAGAGAAAAAGAAATGGAATACATGAGTTATGAGGTTAACCATGATCTACTGGTTGGTTATGCTAATACCCTATTAGCATCACCTATAGACAAGAGGCAAGCAAAATTGGACATTGTGACAGTCCAAGAAGCATCTGTACAAACCAATACTGCACTTGTTAAAAGTACAAGAGGAAAGAATAAAATTTCTGGTGAAGCATCTCCAGCAACAAAGAGTACTAGGGTTACCAGGAGTGTCCTAACCAAAAAGGAATCGGAACCCAAAGTATATACTAAGAAGGAGACAAAGAAGAGAGGCAGGAAATTAATTTTGCAACTAGAGTCTCAGGGAATGGATTCTGATGAAGAACCTAAGAAACAAAAAGTAGCCGGCAAAATATCCAAGAAGGTAAAGGTAGTACCAAAGGAAACTACACCTATTGATATAGTTGCTTACAAACCGGATACCCATTTTGAAAGAATAATGAAGACACTAGGGAGGAATAGGTTTGACAATGTCAAAGAATATTTTGATTCTTTCACTGAAGATGAGAAAGAGAAAGTGATTCAACAGGTAATCACTCATTTATGTCATTATAGTAGATTTCCACATGATTTGGAAAATGTTATTTCAATCTCTTTGTATAATATTCTTTGAGATAAATGGGAGGATGCTATAAAATTGGAAAAAGAAATTATTGATGAAATATTTGTACAATATTTTCCCAATTTATCTATAGATGGAATTAGTGCTTTAGTTGATTAGTACAAGCACATTTTTCTTTTAAAACAAGAAGATTGAAGCTTCTTAATGAAAAAAGGGCAATTGTTGAAACTGAGACACATCAAATAGCCTGTGGAATCAAAAAGATGGAAGAACTCATCCATTCTTCTAAGAATAAGGATACAAAAGAGATAGCTGATGATGTTAATAGACAGGAAATGGATGAAGAGGAGATTATTCAACCTGATGAGGTCTATCCTCTCAAGAAGGATGATTCCATTATTCTTGTTGATGAAGATGTTCAGAACACAACGGACCTATCTGGAGATAAAATTGCACTAGATATGGAGCCCCCAAAAATCACTAATGAACAAGTTACACTAGTTGAACAACCGGCTACTCAGCTGAAAGTGGACAATCCACCAGCAACAGAACAACTGGAGAAACCCCAATCTCCACTGATCATTCAAAAAATTAAGAAGGAGCCTACTAAAACTGTTGTCACACAACAGGAAACAAAGAAGAATATAGAGAAATATATCATTACCATTGTATCCCCTGAACCGGCACAGCAGAAACAACTTGAAGATGATGATGATGATTCTCCAAGCATCTCAGGACCAATCGATATGAACAATCTGAGTGCATCATAAATGATGAAGATTGCTAATGTTATGCAATCTAGGGCGCATAAGAAGAGACTGAAAGAGCAAAGGGTTGAAACAGAGACACTTCAGAATACAGTAGAGATTTTATCTAGTCTACTATCGGAAACATCTATAGCACATCTTTCTACACCCATTAGCAAACTTGGTCAATTAGTTGTAGATGCATCTGATCAAATCAAGTCACTAGAAGATGTTGCTCAACTGTATGCTGAAAAGAGCCACAAGAAGAAATGTGGAGATAAATTGGCAAAGGATATTTATAGTAGCAAAATGGCTCTATCTCACAATAAAAGTCTATTAAGTAAAGCTATTGAAACAGGAGGAAAGTATCTTGCTTCTACCTCCAATGTTACTTTCTTTTATTCTGACATTTCAAAAATTCAATTTGAAACAGAGCAAGAAATGGAAAGGATATGCAAGGCATATATCCCACTCCAGGATTTCATACATGCCTTTAGCAAGTCTGTAGATGATTTGCATAATGGACTAGACAACTATGATAATGAGAAGGCAAAGAGACTTCGATCTCTTAAAGACCTCAAAAGTCTGCTCACATCAAAAGTAGACATTCTTCAAAGGGCCTACTCCAATGCAGAAGCTATTCTTGCAACTCCTAAAACCTGCACACTGGACTTAATGGAAGAATTCCATTCCCAGCTGACATCTACATTTAAGTATACTGCAAATATACTGCAATCATGGAAAAATGCTTTGTCACGGATGAAAAAGAGATTCAATGCTATTTTTATGAGATTAACTAATGTATGAACTTTTTTTAAGTTATTGCTATATATGTTGAACACTTTGATACA
This sequence comes from Cryptomeria japonica, assembly GCF_030272615.1. Classification (NCBI taxonomy): domain Eukaryota; kingdom Viridiplantae; phylum Streptophyta; class Pinopsida; order Cupressales; family Cupressaceae; genus Cryptomeria; species Cryptomeria japonica. The sequence goes on along the minus strand of NC_081410.1, from coordinate 465,541,742 downwards.
AATTTTCTATATATGTATATATTTTATCTTTTCAATTTGGCATTGTTGTCAAAGGGGGAGTAGAAATATGTATGTGTGTTTTTGAAAATTTTGTATTTATGCATGCATTAAGGGGGAGTATGAGTATATGTGTAAATTTGTTGTGTATGCACACTTAGCGGTATTAATGTAAATTTTTCTAAGTGTTGCCATCAATGCCAAAGGGGGAGATTGTTTCCTTCTTGATGATTGTAATGTATTATCTCTTGTTGTCATTGATGAAACACTCTCTCACACACATATGATTATATTGACTATCGGTAACTTAAATTGTTTACACTGTCAACCGATATACCTTGTGGTTAATCCCTAACCGGTACTTTGTGTCAACCAGTATGTGCATAAGAGACAACCTGTGCTTATACTAAGTCGGCATCAAGATGAAGATAAAGATGGAGATCATGCAAAGATTCAAGGACAATGGTTCATATGTTTTATTTAAACCGATATTATTGTTCCAACCAGTATTTGGTTATTTCTGTGATGAGTTACCAACACCGACTACATGGCAGTCATTTTTGTGATGAGTTATGATCACTTGTCCAGATACACTACACCTAGGAAATTGTGTCATGATTTCCTTAGGCTGAAATGAAATCTGAATGTTTATATTTTGAAATCTGGTAAATCTTTTCAAGACGATGGTATGCATGAAGTGTACAAGTTTTTGTTGAAGAGTCATAAGTGTTAAGATGAAGAGTGTGTTTAAGAACAATTTTAATTATGCTTAGAAGGATCTGATCAAGCAAGTATTGTGCTACTCAGAACAGATCAAACCATTCTTGTTGTTTTCTAACCATTACAACAAAATCAAATCCCTTAACCAGGTAAGCTCTAACAAGCTTCAATGTATAAATCCTCTAACAAGGTGATCCATTAGTTTGGATTCTAAAATCCTCCACCGAGATTACTCCTAATAGGGTACTACTCCTAATAGGGTATAAGCTTCTAATCAAGCTTTGGGATCTCTAACAAGATTCACTTCTAGCAGAGCATTTGGAGACCTTAACCAGTCAGTTATCTATTACTGTAGATAGTTAGCTTGTGAGTTCCATCTCACTGTGGTTTTTACCTATTTGGGTTTTCCACATATAAACACTTGTGTTATGGTGGATGCTTTACTTTTTGTGGATGTTGTTATATCATTTTGGATTACATGCATTGTGTTTAAAAGCTTTGTTAAGTTCATCTACCGGTTAGTGTTTAAAGTAGTTTGGTTTTTGGTGTCACCGATTCACCCCCCCCCCCCTCTCACTGCTTTTCAAGTCCATCAGTATTGTCAATATGCTATCCCAGGCCTAATGAATAATCAACAACTTATTCAAAGCCCACCAAGAGAAGTCTTTATCTCTGAGAGATATAGACCTCTAAATTTCAGTAACATTGAGGGATACCCACATCCCTTTTCCATTGAATTTAAGGCTCAAGTTCCGTTGTTCCATGCACAAGAATCCAAATCAGCACTACACCATGTCCAGTCATTATGTGGTTTTATTGAAGATATTCAATTTTGCAATGAGGACATTGTTATGAAGTTCTTTGTAAAACCATTGAAGGATGGTGCAAGAGACTGGTATGAAAGTCTGTCTACACAAAGTATAACATCTTGGCAGTGTTTTAAAAGGGTGTTCTTGGATAGATTCGATGATGCCAGTCAAGGTTGTGAGCAGTCCCTTATTCCTTAGTATATTCCTGCATATGAGGATGTGGTTGTAATACCCTAAAAATAGTCATCTAAACCATGGGCCCTTAATCTCGACTACATCACCAAGGTCCTAACCAAAGGCAATTAAATCAATCTTGAGCATCTAATTAATTAACTTCATGATCATCAATGTCACATGGCAAATAAATCATTCTAAATTAATTAAATATTTATTTAATTAATTAATCATTCCAAGTAAATTATTTTAATCAATTATCCTTTATTTAATTAAATATCCTATCATATTTAATTATTAAATAAATTTGACATTAAATCATCAAAAATAAATTAATTTGTGTAAACACCTAAAATTGTTCAGTCTAATTAAATAAATATCTTTATTTATTTAATTATTTTAATCCTAATTCTTCTATTAATTGAATAAATCTTTATTTATTTAATTAATTCATTTATCCTCTTCTAGCCTTATTTCTCATTTAAATAAATACCTTTATTTATTTAAATTATCCTTTTCCTAAATTAAATAAATATCTTATTTATTTAATTAATCTCACTTCCTCTATTAATTAAATTAATCTTTATCTATTTAATTAATTCATTAGCCTTTTCCACTCATGACACATGTCATTCATCTCTTAATTCATACACTACCTACCCCTTTCATTATTTTATTATTTTCTTTACCTACCCTTTAATCATAGCCGACCATTTATCTTTTACACCTCTCAATCTTATCCCTTCATTTCTTATAGTATCTTCTATATAAGAGGATACTTCCTTCATTATCAACCCTAATCAATCAATCTACACACATCCTATGCATTTAGCCCTGACTACGCTTTTGAACTTGCATATGCAATCAAGCCTACTTGCAACCACATTACCGTTCTTTGTTGAGCTCTTGTGCACATATAAAATCTGAGAGCAAATATATCAAGCAAGATGAATGGAGATAGGAAGAATGGAGATCCAAACCCTATTGGACATGTGATGGTATAATCTTTGTGATTTCATTTGATTTCCATTGTCTTAGGTAATCTTCATATGTTATGGTGGATCTTTGTTGTTGTTAGGTTAGGGTTTTGTGGTTGAATTCATTTAGTCTTTCAACATTGTTGTTAATCCACTTTCACCATAAACATTTTGGCATGCCCCATGGGACATGGATTTTTCTTAGATCTATGTTTTTTGCAGGTTTTTCTAACCCTATATTGCTATTTTGTAAAACAATTTGGAGAATAACCTTATGCAGCTAGGGTTTAGAAACAAAATCAAGATCTTGGAGAGATTTGATCATATCTCACAAACAACTTGGAATTTTTGCAGAAAATTTTGTTTGCAGGTTAAAGACAGTATCGAGAGCTCTCAATCCAAAATTCAGAATTTTTGGAGCACATTTTCATTTTCTATGAATTTTTTATGATTTTTCATAAAAAATTAATTTTGAGAGCAAATGAGAGAATTTTTTGGATTTTCATACATTTTTAGAAATCTCTCATAATTATACACAAGATCTGTTCTTTGTGATTTTAATTTAGATGCAAAATATTTCCTAAAAAAATGGATCTTTAAGAGTTAGGGTTTTTCATTATTTTGATTAGATCTCACAAAGGGCTTTGAAATTTGGCATCACATTTTTTGTGTAGATCAGGAAAATTATCAAAGGTGTTCAATAAAAATTTCAGATTTGTTGGATTAAGTTTTCATTTTATATGAATTTTTTATGATGTTTCATAAAAAATTAATTTTGAGAGTAAATTAGCGAATTTTTTGGATTTTCTTACATTTTTGGAAAGCTCTTAGAATTATACATAGGATCTGTTATTTGTGATTTTAAATTGGATGCAAAATCATTCCTCAAAAATCGGATCTTTGAAAATTAGGGTTTTGAATTATTTTACTCATATCTCACAAACTCCTTAGATTTGTTGCAGAAATTTTTTTATGCAAGTTTGGAAGACCATCAGGACTCTCCAGTAAAAATTTTAGATTTTTTGGATTGATTTTGCATTTTATATGAATTTTTTTATGATTTTTCATAAAAAATTAAATTTTGGAGCAAATTAGCAAATTTTTTGGATTTTCTTACATTTCTGGAAATCTCTTAAAATTTTACAGGTGTTCTTTTTTTATGATGAATCAAATCTTTTAATTGGTCAACAAAATGCATTGTTGAAGGCCCCTATTTCACAAAGTCTTTTGGATTTAAAATTTACCTAACTTGTGTGCTTGCAGGAAGGGGTGATTATTTCAAACAATCCAAACTACTAATAGATCTTTGTTGCAGGACCTTGGCAAGGGTTTTTGATCTTTATTATGTTCCTTGTTCTCATAGACTAGCAAACACTTCAATTGGTGCACTAAAATTGAACCATTGTCTTTTGTGTCTTGAGCAATAGGCTCTTTTTGTTTCATCTTTAGAGGGCCTGTCTCCCCGTGTGGTCATTAGGACTACTAGTGAGGAGAGAACGACCCAAGTAGTAGCAAAATAAAAGCCATATTCTTCCAAACCACTATAAATAACTGTATTCATGGTGAAAACTATGGATAACATGTGCTGATTAGTTCATGCCGACACTATGTCTCCCCATAAACCAATTTGATCAAATTTATTTGATCATTTGTAGGGTGTAACCCCTACTAGCTGGGAGCCTTCTGTATTTACAGAGCTGAAAGTGCTGCATGTATGGCCACACGAGCGGATGCCCTTACTAGCACCTTTTTGTTTCAGAAGCCAAAATCCTTCTAGTTGTTGGGACAGGAGGTCGGACCTCTGGTAGCAGCCCACACACATACGGTTCTTAGTAGAGATACAAAGCTCACCACGAGGAGTTTTTCGTGGGGACTGATGCTTGGCTACCTTGAGAAGTGAGTGCCGAGGGTGGAGCTAGTGGGGTCAAGCATCTAAGTATCCACTTTGAATAGCGTAGCCTCAAGGGAAACTCCATGTGGGATCAACAACTATTGTCCTGGCCAACCATAAGAATTGTGCTTGTCTTATTTTGAACAATCAAACATTCAAGACCAAACAACAAAACATTGTGTCTTTTATGTCTTCAAGTGTATGCAAAACATTCTTACATCAAACAACACACTTTTCTTGGAGTCATTTTGAGTCTAAACACTTGCAAACATTGAGTCCTCATCAACATTGTGTCCTCTTGTCACAAAAAATAGTCAAACATTCAAATTTGGTCACAACAAACAACTTCACAAATTGGAAAAATTTATAGTTCAACAAACAAGAGAAATCAGTTTCAGAATTCTTGAGCTTCCTAAGCTATCTCTTCAGGTTTTCATCTAGCATTCAACCTATCTTTGGGTCTCACAAAGTCCAACATTGCTTTACACCTTACATTACATTCACATTTGTCTAAACTTGAGTCAAAAGGTCACTTGCTTGTCCTCATCATACTTTGTCAACACACTACATACAAAAACATTTTGCTAAGTGGTCCCTCATCAAGGTCTATCACCTTTGGGTCTCATTTGGTCTTACTTAGAGTCAAGGTCAACTTACCTCATCAACAGAAACTATCATCTCTTTGGAAGTCACACCTACTCTACTACATAGATACTTGGTCTTACACTTTGGACATTGCAAGTAAACCTTAGATTCATTTACATTCCATCCAAACTCTTAGTCTTCCATACTCTTTCCATTTTCATCTAGTCTCAAACATCTTGGTCAATACCTAGTTCATGGTTGAAACCCGTTTACAAAAATCTAGGAGAGAAGTTAAAGAGGTTCAAGAGTTCACAAACATGAGTTCTTATGAGTATGACAATGATATCTTTTTCAATTCTGATCATACTACATTACCTGACATGGATGCCTATAGAAACATTCCAAATGTTGAGCACATGGACACTATAAACAACAATGATACACACAATGACAATATGGACATCATTTCAATACATTCAGTAGAAGTGGAAGACTCCATTATAGATCCCCATTTCAATAGATTGGTTGAGCAAATAATGAGGAGAGATAGACAATATTTCTTACAAATGATGGCACAAAGTGGAGCCAAGATACCTCATGATTTTGACATGTCTCCAATAATGGAACATAGACCTTTGCAACCACCTCACCTCAACATGGATCAAAGGAGGCCTAATAGTGGAGGCAATAGAGGACCACATATGGTGCCTGAATCACCATCATCTTTGTTTCAAAAACCAGAGGTTCCATACACACATGGTCAAGCATATGATACTCACCTTCGCAAACCATTATAGAAGTCTTATGCAGAAAAATATGCTCAATCACATACCAATGCTAAGGATCAACCACCAAGGCAATTGGATATTCAAAGGCATGCTCAAAATTTGGACACAAGGAAACCCCACATCAAATTTTGGGGAAACACATTAGAACAAACTCATTACATGCCTATAGAGTATGGTATACATGGACAAAACAGATATTCTATTCCTCACCATGCATCCATACCAAGTGGTCCATATACACAGCATCACTATAGACCTCCTCCATATGAACATGTGTATGATCAATATCATCCATATATGCAACATGCTCCTCCTCCACCCGGTGGTTCAGGCATGGGATATGGTCCAAGAAGTTGATCTCCACCTAAGAACAATTTGGAACAACAAATTAAGGACTTACAAAAGAAAATGGAGGACATAAATACACCAAAGCCAACATACACAATGAGAGACATATGTCCTTATCCATTTGACAAAAGCATTCTAATGCCTCCATTTCCTACACATCTCGTGATGCCTAAGTTCGATAAGTATAGAGGAAAAGAGGATCCTAAGGCACATATAAGACAATTTTTCACAGCTTGCATTGAGGTAGCAGCAAAAGAGACATATTTGATGAGATTATTCCCACAGAGCTTAGGTGATCAAGCTATGGAATGGTTCTCCCAACTTCCACCTCGAATTAAGTCATGGGGTGACTTAGCTGAGGCATTTATACAACATTTCTCATACAACATAGAGACAGACATATCAGTCACTACTTTGTGCAACACCAAGCAAAAGGATGGAGAATCTTTTTCATTATTTTACAAAGATGGAGAAATCTAGCTAGCAGATGCTCTTGTGAAATTCCACAAAAAAAAATGGTAGAAATGTTCACCCAGAATGTTAACAAAGACATTGGTAATGACCTACAAAAAGCTTGTTTGTCCACCTTCAAAGACGTCATTGAAAAAGGCTTAGTAATAGAGAAGGTCCTAATTGAACAAGGTGTTATTAAGATATTCAAGGAAAAAAAAGATGACTTTAAAGGAAAAGACAAGCCTAGATTTTGGAATAAAAACAAGAACACAGTCAATGATGGTGTTGTGGATGCCAATACAATATGACCCACAATCATTTTTTCTAGATCAAGCTCTACAAACAATCAAGTGAATACTCAAACAACTTCCAGATCACGAAGGAAGTACACCTCATTGGGAGAACCACTCGAGTCCGTTTTCAAAAAGCTAGTGGCAAACAAAATCATAACAATTCCTGATTTGCCTCCATATGAGCCAAAGGTTAAACCAAATTGGTGGAATGATGATGAGTATTGTGAATTTCATAAGAGCAAGGGTCATAAGACAAGAAATTGCCATCGACTGAAGAACATCATACAAGATCTCATTGATAGAGGTGACATTGAGATTGAAGGACATTCATCCAATCAAGAACATGAGATGTTTAAGGAACCATTCCCAAAGCATGACAAAGGAAAATCTAAAGCCATAGATGACCAAACCAACTATACCAGAGCATCTTATAACTATGATTCAACTATCAATCACATCTTGATGAACAATAATGTCTCTACCATTATCATCAAGGACAAAACACCTGTGAATTCTACCCAAAGACCCAAAATTGTCCTAAAAGGCATTGGATCTTCTTCCAAACCTACCTCTGAATGTCATGTTACAACCCGTCGAGGTAAATTCACTTTGCAAGGTGCTCCAGCTAAAAACACCGCTTCATCATCAACCAAGCCTGAGTATGACCTTGTAGAACAGCTAGGGAAGACACCCACGCTCATCTCCATCCTCGAGCTCTTACGCATATCCCCTGCACATAAAGCCATTCTTGATAAAATCTTGTGAGACACTTCTGTCCCTACTGATCTGAATGTGGACTAGTTTCAAGCCATGGTGGGATACCTTTCCATTCCACACTCCCTTACATTCACAGAAGCTGATGATGCCTCCGTGAGCCAACCACATAATGCACCTTTACACATTAAAGCCTTCCTACACAAACATCGAATAAAATGAGTCCTGGTAGATGGAGGAGCAGGTCTAAACGTTTGCACATTGAGCATTCTTAAGAAATTGGGATATTCTGAAAAAGCTGTGAATTCTACAAACAAAATTACCATCAAGGCATATGATGACAAAGAGCGCTCATCCAACGGAACAATCACCTTACCTCTCAGAATTGGGCCAGTTACAAAGGATGTAGTTTGTCATGTCCTTGATATAGAGCTCACATACAACATATTGCTAGGACATCCATGGATTCATGAGATGAGCGTAGTACCATCAACATATCATCGATGCATCAACTTTCCACACAATGGAGTTGAAGTGACCATCAAAGCTGATCCTAACCCATTCATATATTGCAACAATTTGTGACCTAGATCAGAAATAACAATACCAGTCAATCAAGAAGTTGTTCCATCTTCAGCATATGTGGATCTAGAATCCTTGAAACCTTCTTCATCAAAACAAGCAGAGCTAAAAGAAAAGTTCAAGATTAAAAACCTAGGATGTGGTGAGTATATATTTCATGTTGACCAACTCCCATTATCTCCTAAGGTATTCAGTCAATAGGAACGACCTACAAACAATTGGCAATGTCAAGGAATTGGGTGTGAACCGCCTAGTGTTGTGGCTACTAAGTCTGAATACAAATCTCCTCTAGTGGTGCAAGCATCTCTTGATATCAATAGTCCTAAGAGTTGTTCCAACAAAGAATCTATTGAGCATATCGCCAACCCTCTTGAAAACTCACATAGCCTTACTATTTCATTCACTCCTTCCATTTCCACTCCACTTCCAGACTTGGATCAACAAGAATTACAAAAGCCCTTACTAATTAGGGATGAAAAATTAAGCTTTGAAAAGAAAAATCTAAAAGTCAAAATAAAAGAAAAGTCCTTTAGTCCAAATCTAAATCAAAAGCTATTGGACTTGGAAAAAATCAAGGTCAAGGATAAAAATCATATAAAACAAAAAGAACAAGAGTTGATCTCCCCTAATATCAAAATAACTGGGGGCAAAAGCTCTAAAATTTCAAGTGAAAAAGCATATGTGTTGATCCTAAGTCTCCATCATGCTATCCTACTTTCACTTCTTTTTGCAATCATAAGCCTTCATCACTCATCCACTTGTTCTACACATCCATCCCATTTTGGCGATACATCATGGACCTTTAATGGAACTTCCTCAAAGGACTTTGTTATCAGGGATGCCCAAACTTCTTTAGGTGACACGCATATGGGCCTATGTAGTCCACACGCTAGCAATTCTATCTCAGTTAAGGAACGTCACAGTTACAATCATAAGGTTCAGCCTCGCACATTTGAGGTGGGTGACTTAATTCTCAGAGAAAATCATAAAAATCAGCAAGACAGAGAGAAGAAGGGCAAGTTCAAACCAAATTGGCTTGGTCCTTACATCATCACAGCAGCATATGGATCTGGTGCATATCTGCTTTCAACCCTAGAGGGTGAACCTTTGGAGGATCCTATCAAAAGCATACACCTTCACAAGTTTTACACATAGCTCTTCAGAGTATCCTAATTCAAAAATACAAAAAAATCAAAAAATTCAAAAAGACAAAAAAAAATCATAAAAATAAAAAATCGTTACTTGGTGAAAACCTAGCAAACAAGTGCCTTGTGACAACAAATAAATTGAAAAATAGAAAAACATTTTTGTCCAATGGTGAAAACCACTTTGGTGGTGCCCTGGGCAAGTACCATGGTGAAAACTGGGTCACTGGCGCCATGTGTAGAGACATTGCTCCTCCCTCCTTCAAGATTCCCTTTCATCCTTTCACTTTGCACACACTCACGACCTTTCCATCCATAATAAACTTACACATTCCCATCATGGCTTGTTATTGATCTACCCAAGATTGGTTAGTCATTCGTAATAAACATCCCTTTTCATCCATAATAAATCAACTCTTATCTGTGGATAAGGCAAATCCTACGTCTAGTAATGGGTGTGGAACTAAGAACATCACCCATTTTGAGGAGTACAGTTTCTTCCAGCTTTCTTCAATCTATCCGTGCACAATCCATAATAAAGCAACATCTGCATCGCCACTCCACAATAAAGTTCCATCTTCTTTGCAATAAAGTATCAGTTTCATGGATTCAGTCAGTTTCAGATGAGACACAATAGCAACAATGGGCTTCAACAAATCAAATCTTTCAACAGACTTAGACAACATTATGGTTCAGTGCTATCTATCCTTTTTGTGAAAGTAAACATTGTGACCACAATCAAATAAGACTTATACAAGTGACAAGAGACACTAAGCTTGAGGACTACAGTGGATGTTGGTGTCGAGGCTTGGTTTTCTTTTGATTTTATCTTTTTGGTGACATGTCTTTTAGCTTTTCCAAGATGTCTTTGACTAGAAAGGCGAGGATGGGGTATCGTCACCTATTTTTCTTTTGTTGTCTGTGGATTGTCACTTAGTAATTCTATGACTTGTCCAAGGATATGAGGACACTGAGAGTCTAGTATGAACTAGGGCATTCCTTGTTTGCAACTGTCTTATCTCCATGCAAATGGGTACAATGACTTTCTGGGTCGAACATATGCCTCGATTGTCATAACCTATTTTTCCATAATAAGATCAATGATGATAAAGCACAAGAAGCTCTTTCAATTTCATATCTTCTATCTTCCATCCCCCTTTCTTGATTGACCTCCATCATCCTTCTTGAGTCTATGTAGCCTGCTATCATATGACTAAGTATAATGACACACCAAAAATATTTCCATTTCATGTAGTTGCATCTGCATTATCACATATTAAGCATTTCATACATACATACATACATATAGATATCACAATTGCATCACATCCTGCACACAACACATATTAGTACATTTTACATTGTCATCATATAAATGGTTATTTGCATTATCATATTCATCTGCATTTCATACATTCACATTTGCATTGACATAATATTTAAAAACATAAAAGAACAAAAATATTGCATTTCATTATGTACATATTTGCATCCCTATCATAACCATCACATAGAAACATACATCACATAGTTACACATGCATATAGCTACCGCAAGGATGAATCATCTCATATATATATGATACAATGATGTCAAAATACATATGGCTACAACCAATCCTCGTGTCGCCCTATCCGGACAGAGGAACCCATTGGTCACTCCTCCCAACACCGCCAGTAGTGCTAATCCTGTCCGTGTCATAGTGTCCCAAGCCATGTGTCCAGCCCTCATCTCCAGTCCAGGATCCTGGAACACTTGCCTCAGTGCCTTCCTATCTCCATCTCGATCATAGGGTATCAGCTCCCCATCGATCGGTATCCTCAGAATCCTGTACACATCCTCTAAGGTGACTATCATCTCACCCATCGGTAAATGAAAACTACAAGTCTCTGAGTGCCATCTCTTAGCCAAAGCAGTCAGCAATCCCATGTTCACCCAAAACTCAGGCACATACAGAATATATCACAGACCCATAACCTCAATGGCTGCCCTATCCTCAAATGTCAACTCTGGTCGTAACCTCTGAGTCGTTGAGAATCTCTCCCGTGACTCTAGCATAGGTAGATACTCCTGCAATCAAGCAAATCAATCATGTCAATCATAGTGGCATTCCATGTTCATCACAAAATGTTGCTTATTATCCTAGTGCTTATATATCTATCATATGGCACTCTGCCAAAGTGACACTCACTGTTCATTACAAAGTGTTGCTTCTATTCTAATGACACTCACTGTTCATCACAAAGTGTTGCTATTTTTTTTCCTAGTGGTACTCCTTGTTCATCACAAAGTACTACATGTTTTTGCACTCATTGTTCATCACAAAGTGCTCTTCATATTAGCACTCCTTGTTCATCACAAAGTGCTGCTCATATTTGCACTCATTGTTCATCACAAAGTGTTGTTCATATTAGCACTCCCTGTTCATCACAAAGTGCTGCTCATATTTGTACTCCCTGTTCATCACAAAGTACTATCTTGGTACTCACTGTTCATCACAAAGTGCCTTGATCTATTCTAGTCTTCCATAGAGGACCTACTTGAGTGAATCCTCTCAGCAGCTTATCTAATTGACTGTGTATGTTTATCATAGAACTGTCGATTTGGCGTCGAAGACATAAACACGCTTTCATGACACAAACGCACATTCATGACGCAGACATGCCTTGACGTTTTTACCCCACTTGAAATTTTTTCTAGACCTACCTAGAGCATTCATTTATTGTGCTACCTAACATGCATTAATGACAACATTTATTACAACAAAGTACAAGGAGGTTTTATGGTACTTACCGGCTCTCCTGCATCTGCTGGCTTCTGAAATCGGCGAACGTGATCGAATCTATGCACCAATACCATCGCTATTGACTGTTGTTGCTCTATTCTCTCTCTACACTCTGATCTCTTGGATGTGTGGATGATAATGAGGATGTATTCCCCTCATGGTCTATCTTATAGACTACCCTAGCCCTAGCCCTAGCCCGAGTCAGTCTTCTTTATCTTGTGACTCTGTCACTCTATCTGGTCAGTCCATTCTAGCCTTTCTTTCTTATCGAGAGATTGTCTATGATCTTTCCAGAGATTTTCATCCAATCTCTCAAGGGGGCATATCATTCCCATCTTGGGGCAACTTTGTATCAGTTCATATTATCTTCTTTGAAACAACGTGACAAACTGCATTGTCTCAAAGAGGGGCAAAATGTAGACACCTAAAATTGTCTAGTCTAATTAAATAAATATCTTTATTTATTTAATTATTTTAATCCTAATTCTTCTATTAATTGAATAAATCTTTATTTATTTAATTAATTCATTTATCCTCTTCTAGTCTTATTTCTCATTTAAATAAATACCTTTATTTATTTAAATTATCCTTTTCCTAAATTAAATAAATATCTTATTTATTTAATTAATCTCACTTCCTCGATTAATTAAATAAATCTTTATTTATTTAATTAATCCATTAGCCTTTTCCACTCATGACACATGTCATTCATCTCTTAATTCATACACTACCTACCCCTTTCATTATTTTATTATTTTCTTTACCTACCCTCTAATCATAGCCGACCATTTATCTTTTACACCTCTCAATCTTATCCCTTCATTTCTTATAGTATCTTCTATATAAGAGGATACTTCCTTTATTATCAACCCTAATCAATCTATGCATCCTAATCAATCAATCTACACACATCCTACGCATTCAGCCCCGACTACGCTTTCGAACTTGCATATGCAATCAAGCCTACTTGCAACCACATTTTCGTTCTTTGTTGAGCTCTTGTGCACATATAAAATCTGAGAGCAAATATATCAAGCAAGATGAATGGAGATAGGAAGAATGGAGATCCAAACCCTATTGGACATGTGATTTCATTTGATTTGCATTGTCTTAGGTAATCTTCATATGTTATGGTGGATCTTTGTTGTTGTTAGGTTAGGGTTTTGTGGTTGAATTCATTTAGTCTTTCAACATTGTTGTTAATCCACTTTCACCATAAACAATTTGCAAAAAAGGAATTAAATTGAGAAAATAAATCAACTTGAGATATTTCTTGTTCTAAATTTGAGATAACTTGAGAAATCTCAAAAAGGAAAGAAAATCAATTAAATTGAATTAATCATTTTCTCTAAATTTAAACTCAAAGAAGAAAAAGATTCAGTTACATTAAAATGGCTTTTTCTAATAAAACAAATCGTGAGCAAATAAAATAAATATGCATGGAATCAACTAATTTTATCTCAAGTGCATGACATCAATTGATTTTATCTCCAATGCAAACTCAGACTTATAATCCAAATGCATTAAATGAGATTTAATTGAATTTATCTCAAGATCAACTCAATCTTATCTCCTCTGAAACTGAATCAAAGCATCCAATCATTTCAATTCACCTAGATTGTGTTTTCTCTTGAGGAATCTCAACAGTGAGCATCATTAATCAATCTTCATCATTGGTCTCTCTTTGGATTCTCTATAAATTCATTCTTTCATCTCTCAATCAAAAACACCCTGGAGATTTATTGTTATTATGTTGTTTTTTCTCTAGTCATTGAGAATATTGTGCTTTGAGATTATTGCACCTTAGCTTTTTGCATATTAGTTTAATCATTTTAGCTTGATTAGAATTATATAGCTTGATAATCATAGCTTAATCTTGCATCTATCTAGCTTAATTTTGCATTCATCTAGCTTAATCTTGCATCCATTTAGCTTAATTTTGTGCTCATATAGATTAAATCCTTCATCTTGGTGTAGTCTAGTCATTGGTATTTCTTAGACAAATCTGAGAGCAAGTCTATACTCGCATCTTTTAGAAGGCAATAGGTCAATTTGTTACGGTTTTTACATTCATTGTTTATATCGGTCTAACCATGCATGCAATGACTTATTGAAGTGTTTGTGCCTTACAACTTGCAAATTACCACTTTTCACACACACATTTTTGGTGTCCACCGTGGGGCAAAAGATTACAATTTTTGGCCTTGCAGATCATTCCATTTCATTTTTTTGGATTTTGTCCATACAATTCCTACAAAAGATTGTATGAATTTTTGCAAGGTAGAGGATGATAATTTATGCTTTGTCATACGATATGTTGTGAATACTCATACAACTATCTGAGAATACTCGTATCATAATGTTTTATCGTATAAAAAATAGACTATATTTTAGGGTTTTTCTGATTGAAATTTGGTAATACTAATGCTAACCCTGATATGTTTTCTATTTGCCTGAGAGATTTTTCACAGCCTAACCAATTTTTGCAGAACGTTTGTCCAAGAACACGTCTGTCACTCAAAAACAATATGACTACTGATTCGTTGTTTTTGCAGGTTGCTTAAGGAGATTCAAGAAAACTTTGTGTATTCTTAATTGTTTTCTAGGCACTTAAATTGTGATATGGTAAATGAACAAATCTATTTTTTGTGTTTGAGAAGAGTCTAAAAGGTAGGAGAGTATGCTCTTGTCTATATAGACAATTAGAAATATAGACCCTTGAAGCTTTTATATTTTTGAGATTTGTGTTCCTTTAGCAGGCCTGTCACAGTGGGAAAAAGTAATCACCCTGTGAGAATGACTCAAGTGAGTACAGATAGACCTAAGCATTCCAACTCATTATAATAAAGAGGCCTCTTGGGATTAAAGTCTCAAAGGATGGAGTTATTTGAGTTTTCTCTTTGAGATCTCTCATATCGGGCATTTTGTAGGGCCTCGTGGTCTCAATCATGTTTGCATGACTACACCTTGTTCCGGTACCTTGTCGAGCTATAGGCCTCAATCGTTCTTTCTTGACTTCAAGGGGTAATTTCAAACATAAGTCCTTATTAATAATTTTAAGATAGAAGCTACCTGGTTCACCTTCGAAAGGGGGATAATCTTTGTGCAAGAGAGATAGTAACTCTCCCAAGATACTTGTCATATCATGCCTCCATTAGCATTTGGAGTCGGCTAATACAACATTGAGAATCCATTGCATGAGACTCAGCAACCGTATTTTGATTAGCTATTAGGTGTGTACCTAATATTGTAAGAAAAGGTTTTCTCTCTCAGCCAACTTCCTTAGGATTAGTGTGTTGTGCTTGAAGTCAATTTACATCTTGCATGTTTTCTATGTTTTTGTCCTTGAAACTGAAACTGAAACTGTGAAACTGGAGAAAATAATCAAAACATCAAAAAATCAGTGGTCAAAACTTTGTTCTTGTCAGAAACTCATCCTTGTTCATTCCTAAGTCATACGAGTCTTCTAGCTTGTCATACTAGCCTCTGTTAATTTTTATCTGGTTGACATTAAATTGTCGTACGAGTGATAATTGTAGAGGTTCATCATTTCCAATTTTTCATACTACCTACTAGGAATTGTCGTCTGATAGGTGCTAAATTGTTATACGAGTCTAAACAGCTTAAGACAATAACTCGTACGAGATTTCTAGTTTGTTGTCTGGAATTCCTTGAATTATTGTTAGAGTTATAATCTTTTGTTGTACGAGCCTCTGATTTCATCAATTAAGAAACCTGTGTTTTTGTGTACCTTTTTCAGATATGTCATACTTGCCTAATCAGTCCTGATACACCACAGTGAGCATATATCTGGTCTTTTTTCATCTTGAGCATAGAAATCTTAATAGTGTACCCCTGTCATTATGTTACACGAATTTTTTGATTATATCCTAGCTAGTTCGATCAATCATCCATCAATTTGATCAACTTAATTGGCTTAGATCACGTCTTATACAAGATAGATCATTCCTGAAACCAGACTTGGTCTCAATCACTTTATCCAATAATCACCTTAAACAAACATCTAGCTTCGATTTGATCTTGACATCTGTATCACTTCTATCTCTTGGTCACATCGATTGTAAATGAAAGTTCGAACCAAGAGCTCTTCTAAAAATTGTGACGAAAGTAAGAGGCAATCTTACTCATTGCAAACTAATCTATTCTTACAAATCAAAACTGTGATAAATATCCATGGCTACCTTGGCCCAACAAATTCAAGATCTCAAGAGAGAAATATATGACATTCAAGACCAACAAAAAGAGTCAATGACCCCTCTTGAGATAAAATTTCACGATATCAATAACAACAAACTTCAAGAAATGCTAAAACAATTATATAGGGTGGAACAGAAAGTAATTGAAAATAAAAAGCTAAATATCATACAAGATCAAAAGACACCTTCACCAAGGCAAAAAGATAGATAGTTTACACCTTTGGGACAATCTATTGAGTCATCTTTGGAAGAACTTCTTGAGCACAATCTTATCAAATTGCCTAGCAAGACCACATGGGAATGTGTGAGTAATTATTGTGCATATCATAGGCATAACAAACATAAGACTTCAATGTGCATGGAATTCAAACATAAAACTCAAGACCCTCTTGATGATGGTGTTATTGAAATTAAAGATCCTAATAATTCACCTAAGGAGAAACCATATGTCATTACCAAGCATGATCAAAATTATGAACCTGTGTCTAGCAATGGCCCACATGTAGCCTCCATCTCTTCCATGATGCCTCCATCTCCTAATGCTTCTCAACAACAATCCATACCATATCCCTCAAATAATGAACCTAATGATGAAACTTCTCATGTTGACCCTCAAGGGCTATACATAGTACAAATCCAAGATAATCTTTTTTTCATACAAATCCTTTATATGATTCGGATCTCTTAGATACTATACCATCATGCACTCCAATTCCAATCATACCCACTCTAGAAGGCCTTATCCTAAATGCTTCCCCATCATGAAAAATAATGAACACCTTCGAAGAATCTCCCATGCATACCAACAATATTACCCCTTCCTTAGGACTGGCTCCATGTCAAGAGGATAATCTAAAAAATGAAGATCAAAACACCAAGGCTCTCTAATCCCATCCAATGGTTGAAAAATATCGTACTTCCCTAGAATCCCATGTTGATCCCCTTATACCTTTCCATTTCTTCCAAGATGATCCCCTTCCATCTCAAGAGAAAAGCATTCTTCCAAATCCCATTCCTAATCAACTTCCTAAGAAAGATTATGATACCTCTTCTGTCTTTTCAAACAATCTTATTCAAAATAAAGAGTCAAACATCCTTCCTACTCTATCCAATGGTCCTCTTCCATGTCAAGATAAAAGTATCTCTTCATCTCCTTGTCATAATCATCCATGTTCACCTCAAGGATCCATCATGCCTACAAAGCCCTCTCATGATCCTATATTCCCTACATTCCACGTCCACCTCATAATGGACTCACGTCTTCTTCTGAAAGAAAAGTGTATCATATAAATCAAAATATTTATAAAGGAAAATCGATAGACCATCACAAGAAAGAACCCCTCCATATTAAAGAAAATATTAAGGGTCATGGCCTCAGTGCCATTTCTCAAGATATTGGTATCCCTACTAAACCAAAATCCTTCCCCTTCATCCCTTCCATCCATTTTAGGCCCCTATATCCCTCCATCCCTTATGCAAGATCAAGAAAGGAATACATCTTAGAGCACCAACCATTCATCCAAAATACCCCCATATCATAAAAGTCATAAGTCAATTAATCCACATGTATTCAAGGATCAACATGTCCCATCTAATTGACATGTCAAAACAAAGAAAAATATGATCCAAAAAGAAGAAGAAAAATCTAAAAGGACACAAAGGCCCACTGAGAAAAAGAAAGAAAAATCAAAAGTTATATGGGTTCCTAAGGCACTTGTAGAAGAAATGTGTTCCAAGGAACTACAAAAGCATGAAAAATCAAAAACCGTGTGGATCCCTAAGAGGCTCCTTTAAGCACAACAGTCTAAAGAAAAATCCAAACTGGCATCGAAAATTGTTGTTCCTCCATCCAAACTTTCCAAATCTATTCCTCACCTCCTTCATCCATTTTGGATCCTTATGTCCCCAAATCCCTAGTTGTTCCTCCATCCAAATCTAAGATCCACTTTTCCTCCGTCACTCCACCACCCCTCAAGATGTGTGCCAATGTGGATCCTGCCAGCATTTCCATTCACTCATGCACCAACCTTTCAATATCTGATCCATTATCCAACGCCTATTTTTCACCCTTCCATCCCCCTTATCCAATCCTTTGCATAAGACTTTACCCCAGTTTAATTTCATCATCCTACCAGCATCTTTGAGCATACCTTAATATCCATGGTCTATTGCAAAACATATTCCAAGGGTACAATCCAAAGAAGTGAGACACTAGAGTCCTTCTTCCATCTCCTATCATGCATCCATTATCTTCCAAAAAAAAAAGAAAAGAGATAGATTGGGGGCAAGAGACCCTACCACAGTTGGGTTGCTTTGAAAATGATAAGGCTATAGCTAAATTCATGGGTTCCAAAGTTGGATTTCCCTCTGATGATCCACAAAATACAAAAACTAAGTAAATCAACATTGGAGATGCTGAACATGTACACTTAGCTGAGTCTTTATATCCTATTGGAAAAGACATCTTTATCTGACTCTTCAAACAAAGACCAATGAACTACCTACACAAAACTCCCTAACCCTATGAATAACATGCACCTTAAATGATACTATATCTAAGGGCTGGGTTAGTTTACGTCTTGATTTTTGCATTGCATATCATTTTATTCAAAGCACTACATCACATATAGTTTCTTTTTTTAATTCATCGCATTCACAAAATTTCTGCATTTGCATATAGCAACATTAATATAACAAGACAACTATCCAAGATTATCATTTTTTTGCATTCAAGACAAACAAAGGTCATCTCCTTTCTTAGATATTTGGACATGGAGTCTTTCAGGTCCTAAGGTCATTCATTTTCAACATTACCCTTTGACAATGCTTTACTTATGGTTGGGTAGTGATTTCACTATTTGAGACATGTTAACCCAAAATCTATCAATTTCTATATCTCAAACACATTAACAAAATCTCTAATTCATTCTAGACACCTAGTTGATCATATGACTAGTGAAAAATCTAAAATTCTACTTCAACATCATTATAATTGTCACACCCAAGTATGTTTCATTACTTAAAAGTCAAGGCAAGAAAAATAAAAAAATAAAAAGTGTTACACCAAATATTCGTGTCCAGGCAAAAGAGAAATGATATATAACTGAAATATCATGCATGCAGATGCGACAAAAAAAATTGACTATGGGAACATGTGAGTAGCTCCATCAAGGCTATGAACGCCTATTGGAAATGGAGCAATATTTGAGAAATTACAGTCTATAACCTCGTCAGAGCTCTCAAAGCTTGTTGGCAGTGAGGCTCTATTCAGGATTCTTTTAAAGTTAGAATAATCCATGTAGCTAGTCATATAGGATGCTAAGGATCTTTAGTGAACACAAGAGTGAGAATTAACTTATTTGCACAAACATGAGCAAAAAAGATCAAAGTTTCAAGAGCCAATGGGGATTTTTTCCGCGTCTCCATTTGTAAATCCTAGTCACTAAGTGTGTTAATTTGGATGTTCCAAGGGACCTTAAGGATTGAATGATCGCTTATCTATGAAATGTTTTGTACTTCCAATTCACTTGGTGTATTACAAAATTCTAAACAAACATAGTCATCCTTGTTCGAATAGGAAATGCATCTTCATCATGCATATTGCATTAACATAGGTCATATTAAAAATTCAGTGTCTACACATACATTATGTAGATCATCCTATCATATAGGTCTGCATACTGGGGGCATAGCTGAAAAATTCATAAAAATCATAAAAGTCCTGGAAAAAAATCCTAAAAATCATAAAATGTCCTCCAAAAAATTTAAAAAAAGAGAATGCCTGCCAAGAAGGTCAAAACCTGGTAAACAAACACCTCTTTTCTTAAAGTGCTCCATCTATCAATGCAAATTTAGCATTTCCTGTTTTATTTCCCACTATCCTGCATCTTTGCTTTAGCTTTAAGTCACTTTTGTGACACCCTGGTTCTTTTAGAACCCTCATGGCTTGAAACCAATCAACTTCCTAGTCTTAGGGTAATCGACTAATCAATCTAAATGTCCTAAGAAGTTTAGTCAAGTCATCTTTTTGTCAGTAGTACTAGGTCATCCAATCCGAGTTAGTTACCTATCTCATGTAGGGTTTTACCACTGAGTAAACAAGCGAAACAAGAACAATTAAAAAAATCACTAAAACTGTTTGAGATATGATTAAAATTTTCTTTGTATGTTGTCTTTTAAATTGCTTTTCTCTTATTATTCCCACTAAGTAACTCAAGGAAGTCTATCTTGACTAAGAGGAGCAAGGACTAGGGGGATAATACTTTTCTTTGTTTTTTGCTTGTAGGAATGATTATGATGATCTGGAAACATCTCATAAGCTGGGTATCTGTGATAAGTTCCTTCACATCAAGGTGAAATCACCACACATAACTCAACTCCATTTATTTGTATGCTACAGGGAGGTTGGAATCATTTCCTTGCCTTCTTTGAGTAAATTTCTTTAATGTGCAATCTGGATGAATGCTTAATCTATCCTAGGATATGAATGATAAAAGGGTCATTGCAGACATGATAATTAATATTGCATATGAAAAGGAAGGAACTCTTCTTTGTCTATTGTGTTTGCATGCAAGCAACATTCAGGTCATCCTCACTCTTTCTACCTTGGTTCTTATGTTCGCTTGCTAGATCAAAAGGACACGACATTCAGGTCATCCTGGCTCTTTGTGCCTTGGTGCTCATGTCTATCTCCGACATTGTAAAATGCTCAGTGATGATCAATAAGAATACCAAATTCAGTTACTAAAGTCTTAGGTTGCATTCATATTAAGATTTTGTGCATTTTAAGTGATTTAAGCATGATAACATTGATCTCTTCATCTTTTGAATGAGAGCTTGAATTTGAAACAATCTTCATTTCTCCGCTAAGTGGTCGACTGCAAATAATCATCATCAACATGACTGAGTACCTATGTATAGACATTAAAATTCCTACATGAGATGTTAGTTGCATACATGAGCATATCATATAGATCCAAAAGTCCATTTCATATCCATTTACATCCATATTATTACATTGAAAAATGAAAAAATATAATAAACATTTGCATCATCATGTTCATCCATTAGATCATTCATTTGCATGATAAAAATAAAAACATCCATAATCATAAGCAATATATACATACAAATAAATCATCTCATATCAATCAACACAAGTACAATGAGGTTGAATCATTTGTCATATATATATCTCATCAAAAATCTCAATGTCAAAAGATACAAATGATCTCAAAATGTCATATACAATGTATATCGGAGCAAGAAATATATCGACTACAAAAATGGGGTACAAAATATGGGAGACATATAAAATATCTCTGCCTCTCCCTCATCACCTAGAGGAGGAGGTGGTGGTTGCTATGCAAGGGCATCATCCTATCTTGGTGCCCTAGCTCCCTCTGATTGAGCCATGTACTGTGAATAAGGCACTACCTACCTATCTGCCAGCACCACTACACTATAAGCTACCACATAATACACCGCCCTACTTATCTGATGTACAACCTCATGTTGGAGGCTGACACACTTTTCCCTCATGCTCTGTAGCTATTGATCACGCTTTGCCCTTATTCTCTATAGCTATTAATCATGCTCTTCTCTCATACTCTGCAGTTGTTGATCTCTCTCCACGATCCATCAATCTCCCTCCGCTATCTGTGCCTACATTACTGCCATCTATGTCTGTAAGCCCCTAATTCTCCCTCTCAGTGCACGAATGATATCCTAAGGTGTCTGACCTCCTGCTCCTCCCTCCTCACCTCCGCCACCCTGCTCCTCTCTCTTATGTCGTACCTATCTCAAAGTGTCATCATCACCAGGGCCCACTGCCTCACCCATCTCTACATCCATTATGTCCTCTCCTCCCCTATCACCACCTACCTCCCCTCCAATAGCTCCTAATGACCCTCCCTCTCCCCAGCTCTACTCTCATCCTACGATGGGTGCTCTGCTACTCTCGCACCCAGATCTTCTCCTCCCCTCCTAGGTGTCACCTCTCTCTGAGCTGACACTGGCACATAGTCACCCTCATCTATTTGAGGTGCATGTTCTCCCAGGTCTGTGAATCATGGGAATGGATGTCTCTAAA
The DNA here is from genome assembly GCF_030272615.1 of Cryptomeria japonica. Lineage (NCBI taxonomy): Eukaryota > Viridiplantae > Streptophyta > Pinopsida > Cupressales > Cupressaceae > Cryptomeria > Cryptomeria japonica. The sequence goes on along the minus strand of NC_081410.1, from coordinate 465,519,173 downwards.
ACCAATCTCTAAACTGAGGAATTACCCCCGCATCTGCAACATCCTCCAAGTACTCCCACCTCTTTGGTTGTATCCCTATCAACTCCTACATAGCGAGGGCGTATGATAGTCTGGGCCCCCATCCTCATCTCTCCTCATCAGTGAATCACACATATGCAGTGAACTCATAAGAGATACTCTATGGTCTCCCATGCTGTCTCAATACTCGGCTCACCACAAACCACTCAATAATCATTTTGGATCTCCCAATAAGAGGCCGGGTCATGAACATATCTCTCCGCTACCTCCTCCAGTCATCCCACTATTCTAGACCCCTTTATGGTCTCCAAACTACTTCTATCATATCATCTAACTGTCATCTCCAATAGTCAATCTTCCCTAGGTGGGGTTGTATGATATATCCTGCATATCTATAAATAACAAGCCAACCCTCTTGTCACACATCATCTATAATAGACCGACAAACTGGGATGTGCTCCTAGGCCCAAATATGCAAAACCAATACACCGATAACCATACTCTTCGCCCCTCTATAGGCAATCTCATGCATCTCATGGTACATATGAGCTAGTAAACATGATCCCCAACCTAATCTCACAGGATGAGACAATAATCTCTCTAACATCCTACCCCATCCACACAAAAAATCCCTATTGTCCCTTATCTAGCATCACAAAGTAGCCTATAATACAACTAATACACAATCAAGGGGGAACCATGCTCCATATCTGATCATCATATCGTCCTAGGTGATAGAACGATCCAAGATAGTGTCATCATGAAATATATGCCTTAGTGCCTCAATCCCCTATCATGGAGTGGCGTCATAATCCACCTTATCCCCAGCAAATGGAATCCTCAAGATCCTACATATGTCCTCAGGAGTGATAGTCATCTCTCCAGTTCGCAGGTGGAATGTGTTATGCTCACTATGGAATTGCTCAACTAAAGTTGTGAGTAATTCATGATTCACATGAATATCAGGCATCTCAAGCAAGTATCTGAATCCACATAAGCCAATGTGACCCCTCTATGCATCTGAAAAGTCTCACATTAATCTCATCATCGACGGATATGTGCACCAAAACTGAATGTCTGGCAACTAAACCTGTAAATTGAATGAAATATCATCAATACCCGATCAACTTTGAGCTAAGAATGTGTCTAAAGTGCTCAAGAATCTAAATCAACCATAATTAAAATCAAATTTTGACATTTTGACCTTCAAACATGCCCATTGTTTTCCATACAAGTTAACACAGACAAGCAACAACTCGTATGACAAAAGATCATGAATAGTATGACTAAACTATCCAATACGATTAAATGGTATATGATGAAAACATTTGTACGATACAATGGTGTGTCCCATATGATAAATCTATTAGGACCCTACGAGTAAAGAATAATTATCAGATACTCGTATGATAAACCATAGATGACCATACAATTAAAAAACTAAGTACAAACTAAAATGAATTAAAGAATGAAAAATTCAACAAAAATTTACGAAATCTGAAATTCAAGAGGCTTAAGATCGATCACTTACTGCTAGCGGATAGTTTCGAGGTCAGTTGTGGCATCTCTGGCACTTGAATCGGTGATCTTGAAGTGGAATTGGCATTTTGCTTCAGAGAAGGGTTTTGAAATTTTGAACTTTGGGAGGTAAAAATGAATTGAAAATGACCCCTTCAACCTCTTATATAGACGAAACCCTAATTTTCAAAATTGCCTCGATTGCCACAAAATTTGTACTCTTAGCTAATTTGACCATCCTGAGTCCATTTTTGGAATCGAAATCAAAATCTAACATCACTTTTCTAATCAAATTCTCACAATGTTGACCACTTGGCACTTCCATCTTCAAGTCAATTTTCGCATCATTTTGTGCTCAAATCTTTTCTGAATCAACTCTGATTTCAAATTAATTCTTACATCAATCTTTGTACTCAAATTATAATCGATAAATCATTTTATTAAACAAAATTTCCTAAAATCACTGTGATCTCACTATGTTTCGATTTCTCTCCCGAGGGGGCATACTCATTACATCAACATTATCAGTGATTACATCATCAAAAATTTGAGAAATTATTCAAATCTTTATTAAAATTCAAGCAAAAAATCTTTTCAATCAAAGATTATTCGAGTATCAATCAAATCAAATAAACTAAAACCTTGTTACTAGGGGCATCTTAACTAAATCATATCATATCAAGTTAAGATTCTTTGATGTCAAATAAAAAAATAATCTCTAGGGATGTATCAGTTTTTGTCCTAATCTCAATCAATCTTCAAATCAGTGTTCAGTATCATCACATCAAATCAAGCTAGACATTTTGTTTCACTATTCGGTTCTTGTTCAATCAATTTGGGAATCGATATTATCTCTTTGCTCAATCAATTCTAGCGCAATCAATTTCTACATTGGTCCCCATTTCTTGATCCATCAAGTTCAAGATCGATATCTCGCTCTTCATCGGTCCTAGTTCAATCAAGTTTGGGTCCGGTATTGCTTTAATCAATCTGTTTAGTTTCATCGCTTAAAATCAAGATAAACATCTCTCTCTTCATCGGTTTTTGATCCATCAAGTTCGGAACTGGTATCTATTTGACATCAATTATTCTTTGAATCAATGTGTTGCTCGCACATCAATTCAAAGAGGGGAAAATGTAATACCCTAAAAATGGTCATCTAAACCATGGGCCCCTAATCTCGACTACATCACCAAGGTCCTAACCAAAGGCAATTAAATCAATCTTGAGCATCTAATTAATTAACTTCACGATCATCAATGTCACATGGCAAATAAAACATTCTAAATTAATTAAATATTTATTTAATTATTTAATCATTCCAAGTAAATAATTTTAATCAATTATCCTATTTATTTAATTAAATATCCTAGCATATTTAATTAATAAATAAATTTGCCATTAAATCATCAAAAAGGAATTAATTTACAAAAAAGGAATTAATTTGCAAAAAGGAATCAAATTGAGAAAATAAATCAACTTAGATATTTCTTTTTCTAAATTTGAGATAACTTGAGAAACCTCAGAAAAGCAAGAAAAAAAATTAAATTGAATAAATCATTTTCTCTAAATTTAAACTCGAAGAGGAAAAGTATTTAGTTGCATTAAAATGGCTTATTCTAATACAATAAATCTTGAGCAAATAAAAGAAATATGCATGGAATCAACTAATTTGATCTCAAGTACATGAATTCAATTGATTTTATCTCCAATGCAAACTCAGACTTATAATCCAAAAGCATTAAATCAAGCTTTAATTGAATTTATCTCAAGATCAACTCAATCTTATCTCCTCTGAAACTGAATCAAAGCATCCAATCATTTCAATTCACCTGGATTGTTCTTTCTCTTGAGGAATCTAAACAACTCATTATTAATCAATCTTGACTGTTAGTCTCTCTTTGGATTCTCTATACATTCAGCCTTTCATCTCTCAATCAAAAAGACCCTAGAGATTTATTGTTATTATGTTGTTTTTGCTCTAGAATCATTGAGAATATTGTGCTTTGAGGTTATTGCACCTTAGCTTTTTGCATATTAGTTTAACCATATTAGCTTGATTAGAATCATATAGCTTGATAATCATAGCTTAATCTTGCATCTATCTAGCTAAATTTTGCATCCATCTAGCTTAATCTTGCATCCATTTAGCTTAATCTTATGCTCATATAGATTAAATCCTTCATCTTGGTGTAGTCTAGTCACTGGTATTGCTTAGACAAATCTAAGAGAAAGTATATACGCGCATCTTTTAGGAGGAAATAGGTCGATTTGTTATGGTTTTTACATTCATTGATTATATCGGTCTAACCATGCATGCAATGACTTATTGAAGTGTTTGTGCCTTACAACTTGCAGATTACCACTTTTCACACACATAGTGGTCTATGCACAAGAGTAGCACGTGTCAAGTGCTGAAATTGCTTTTCAGAATGTGAATGTACTTGTTGTCCCAATATGTATTCCTCAATATTGTGAGCATATTTATCAACCTCAAGTCATATTTGAGTGCAATCTAAGTCATGTAGATCTAATGGCATATGTTAGTGTGCAACTAAACATGGGAAGATTAGAGGGTGAACCATCATACTCACTGCTATCAAGGTTCCTGAAAACATTGCAAGCTATTCCCATGAGCTTCATGCTTCAAGACTCTGAATGGGTTGATTTATTCTTCCAAATATACGAGCCTAGTGTTGTTCAATGGATGAAACCAACAAGATTGACTCAGATTATTGGATGGATAGATATGATAGAAGTTTTCAAGTCTAAATTTGCACTTAATGTAAGAAGTCATTATGTTGATAATGAGGCATTTGAGAAAAAATGTGATACACAGATTAGTGATGATACTCTCATTATTGAAGAGGAAGTGCATTGTCAACATGAAGAAAAAAAATGTTTGTGAACAACAAATAGAGGAAGAGCATGCACCTAAAAATGAATGTTATGATAGCCTGAATGAAGTTGAAGATGAATACCATGAGGATTAACACTTTCTTCCAGATGGTGACATTGATTTTGAGAAAGTTGTTGGAGATTCAAACTCCCATATTGAGACAAACACATGTTCATGTGAATCAATTGATTGTTCAGGTTGCAAGGATGATAATGAAGCTGATGCCCACAGCCATGGTAAGGACTTAGGGGACAACAATATGGGACATATGAATGAGCAAGATGGCACTTGTTCAATAAGCAGTGAAGGGATCTCAAATTTTCTAGTAGCAGAGTACCTAAGGTATGCACATAGAGAGAGTAATGACTCTATGCACCTTGCTGATTTGGTTTTTGACAATGAGGTTGTCTCTTATGAGCGAAGAATAATGCACATATTGTCGATTTCCTTCCTATGCACAAATCAAATGACATGCAAGAAGACAGAGAGCTTGAGGGTATCTAATTTTTTGAATACAACTATGATTAGTGTGTTGATACTGAGTGTGTGCATGCTGAAAAAAACTCAAAATCTTATTTTGATGGCACATGCATAGATGATGATAATGGCATTCCTTGTGAAGTTCATCTAGATGAAAGGGTTTCAGGTGTGGATTTGTGTGAAGGCATCCTTTTTGACGAGGATGAACATTATGATTAGGGCCTTTATGCGGAAGAGAAATAGAATTAAGTGGGACTCAGAATGTCACGAGGCTGGAGATTCTTATCAGCTTTATAGATTGCAGTTACCTAAAAGGATCATGAGTGATCCTTTTTCTTTTCTTGATGATGGTTTGCATGGTGTGCATGATCGGCAAGGAGGTTCTTTTCAAAGCCAAAATTTTTCCATGCAAGCTAATGACCAGAATGAAGCCTATGTTCTCAGTTGTGTGCCAGGTAATGAGCCTTTTCCTTTTCAGCCGAGTGATGCTTTTATAGGGTGTGACAATGAATTCAGTCATGATAGGTATTATGAGCAGCACGCCAGTGTATTTTTTGATAAGCATGACTAGTTTTTGTCACACAATGATTTGTATTTTCAGTCTATGCACAAGTTTAAGAGGTTTAATAATCATGAGTGCACTGGTAGTTTCTAGTATGATGGTTGAATGAAGGATGTCAATGTGTTGGGTTAGAAACAATCCAACTATATCACCAGATTGGCTTTAATGTAATCAAAGGAGAACACTGTATATGACAGAGGGAAGCATTAGCCTTTCTTTTTAGATGGCCTTGGGCCATCACATGTGGTTTGATGATCAAACCACAACGGTTTGGGGCAGAGAAGACACTTTTTGACTTTGCACCCAATGGAGTAGGCACTCAGTCTGCTCCCCATAGATGTGGGATCTTGCCATGCTCACAAGGGGCATGCATCACTGAGCTAGAGCCATTGTTGGGACTCCAAAATTAGGCATAATTTTGAGGACCCAGGCTCAAAATTTTATATATTGCATTCAGAATCGCCTTGTAAGAACAGGCCTAAGTAGCTCAATTTGTGAGCTCATATTTTTGCACCTATTGAGTTTCATGATAAATCCCTTTGGGGAGGTGTTAAGAACCTATTGGAGATGCCATGTGTCTGTTTTGAGCTCCCTTGGATCAGTTTTGACAAGTTTGTGAAGTCTCCTTTGGAGGTCCAGAAGTTAGGGTGGTTGTTTACAGTTATTGCATCTTTATGAGTAATCCCTGTTTGAGCCATTTGATTTTCAAGCCTAATGGAGAGTTTCCCATGATTGTCTACTATTTTTTTAAGCCCCATGCTAAGTGGCATAGGCCCGTGAATCCGTTTGATGAGTTTTCAAAGTTGAATCCATTTGTAAAAAGTTCAGTTTTGCAAACTGGATAGTATCAAACAACAGTCAGAAGCCCACTTTGTGAATTTTTATTTCACGCCCAATTGACCTGCAATTCAATGTGGTTGTACCCTGTGATTCTCCATAACATTGTCTACCACATTCTCGATTTGTAGCCCCCCAGGTCATCATTTGGTCATTTTTCAAGACCCTTTCCAAATGAACTTTTTAGGGTTTCAAGAGAGCATGGAAACAAGGCCCCCAAGAAACAAGAAACATCATCAATGTGAAATAATTATCCAATATCATTAAGGATCAGAGAATATGAACCATTAAAGTGGAAAACACCTTATACTCTTTGATATATGCATGAAGGTAGTCATAATTTATAGACTCAAAATCTACGAGGAAATTATATTAATGAAACACAAGAAAGAGTATGTGGGAACAAATTGAAGAGATATTGCACAATGAAAGACCAAAAACCTACTCAAGATAAATGAACCAAATGTAAAGGTGGATCCAATTAATTAAATTTAAAATATAATATATATGAAACCCTAATATAGAAACAATAAACAATTAGAATAAAATCCTACGAGTGTAACATAAGTTGAGTTCATTAATTTATGTAATGGAAAAAATAACACACCTCACATAAATTTCATTGGACACATTACTTGACCCATAATGAATAGTGATCTAGGACCTAGGATAAAGAGTTGGGGTTGCTAATCTACTAAAATTAATATTTTAATTTAAATAAGAATATTTTGTGAAGATCTCATTGTATCAAATGCCACTAATTGATTTTTCAATATGACATAAAATTTAAGACCTTTCAATCAACTATTTTGAGACCATATTTTATCTACTCCTCTATATTGCTTCTTCACGTGATAAACTGACCTCTACATATATGAGATTAAACCTTAGTTATGTTTTTTGGATGGTTGAGGAGATTGTTGTTAATGTGTTGCAAATATGTGCTTTAATGATATCTGAGAGATGTGTTGTCATTGATGTCAACATATTTCTTTGTCTACGACAATGTTGCAGTGAAGGTCAGTGAGTTGATTTGTTCATCATGTTGTTGATCAGATTTTCCATATTAAAGGGTTTGTAGAGGGTGTATAGATGATTTAGTGCAAGTTTTAGTGGTCTGCATGAAGATTTGAGTGAGTTATGGTTATTTGTGTTGTGGTTGTTTTTTCAGTTGTTCAGTGATGACAAAGTGTCAGTATTTTGATCTGCATTGCTCTGCACTTTAATATCTTGATCTACGGATTTGGAGGAATATTTGGGACATTGATATGTGTCTTCAATTCAAGTGGTTTATGGTTTAGTGTTCTGAAAGTGATTTTTCCAGGTTGACAGTCGTTGTAGTAAGTGTTCTTGAAGTTCAGTATAATGATGATGTGATTCTAGTAATTTGAGTTGTTGTGGATGTTGTGATGGTAATTCATGATGCTTGTGGATGTTTCTTGATCATGTGCCTTTTGTGTTGGTGCTCCACATTGATCATTGTGCACGTAATTAATGATTTTCTCTAGTGTGTTGGTGTTCTTCATTGTTTTGGTCATCTAGATGCTTGTAGCGTATTGCAGATGTTCGATGCATAATTCTTGGAGGTTTTTTGCATTCAAGGCATGTGATATGGCTTTTTGCTATGTCGTAGCCGATATTTCTTGGTTTGCATGTAATTCTGTGGTGTGTATGGTTATATTTTGTAACTAGGTGATGTGTGTTGAGTCGACCTTGTTGATCTTCTCAACGTTGATGTCATTAATAAATATATTTAATATCTTTTGTAATTGAGTGTAGGATGGAGAGGTGATGTGTATGGATGAGAATAAAATGTATGAGCGAATAATGTATCAATATTTTGGAGGCAAAAAAAAGTGAAGAAAAATTTGTGCTTAATCGGAATTGTAACCAAGCATTAGAAGATGCTATTCTTTAGTTCATGATCTTCCGAATGTGTTTGTATGACAGTGAGTCTTCCCTGAATTGTATCCCTTTCTTGTTTTTGAGCAGTGATCTCGAGGAAGTGTGCCTGAATGCATGTGCATTCCCCATTGTAATATTTCATATACTTCTAATAGAGTATCATCATATTGTGGGTAGGTTCCCACCATGGTTTTTCCCTTGACTAGGTTTTCTATGTCAAAAATCTTGGTGTTATGTGTGTTCACATTGTGTTGTTGATTTATGCTTTCATGCTTAATAATCAGATCTAAGAATAAGATTGAATTGTGTAAGTTTTTGAGACAACTGATTCACCCCCTCCCTCTTAGTTGTTTTCCCGAAATCAGTCGTATTTCATCAATTGGTATTAGAGTAGGTTCCTCCAGAGAAGCTTAACCTCTTGAGGTGATTTGGGATTGTATCTTATAAAAAGGACAGTCTAAGATTTGATGGAACTGACTACTCTGTTTGGAAGAGTCGCATGAAGTGTCATCTAAGATGCATTGGCGAACCTTACTGGACTATTACAAAGAACAAGTATACTATTCTTGCAAATGGAACTTCTACTCTGGATGAGACAAAGGAAGTTGAATGCAATATTAGGTCTAAGGAAGCATTGTTGAGTGCCTTTGCAGATTCTGATATGAAGTTATTGTTATGGAATTGCAAACTGCTCATGACATTTGGAAGAAGTTGGAAACCTTGTATGAAGGAGATAGTTATGTGAATATGGCTAAGTTAAAGAGCTTAAAGGGAAAGTATGAGATGTTGAGGATGGGAAAAGATGAGAATATTACTTCTTTTATAAAGAAGGTGAATGAACTTGTGTGCAATATCACATGTGCTGGTGAAAAGTTGGAAGAATCAGAGATTGTTGCTAAAGTGCTCAGATCCTTACCTATATCCTACAAACACATAGTTGCTACTATTAAGGAGATCTAAACCACGACTGATTGGACCAGAGACATGTTGATTGGTAAGCTATCAACCTTTGAATTGAGTAAGTCTGGTGACTCCCTTCCTAAGGTAGAATCTACATTCAAAGCCACTATTTCTAGAAAGGATAAGAAGAGATATGATCCGGGAGAAAGTTCTTCAAGGAGGATGTCAAGATATGAGAAAGATATGAAGGAGGTGGAAGAGGAAGAGCGAGAGCTTGAGAAGATTGAAGCACTGACTGCCAGAAGATTACCTAAATGAGTCAATAAGTATGAAGGAAAGTTGCCTCTTAAATGTTTTTCATGTAATAAGATAGGTCATTTTGCCTCAAGGTGTCTGGAAAGAATTCCTAAGAAAACTTACAAGCCTAAATTTCAAAAGAGATGTTATTATGTTTTTGATGAAGGTGTTTCAGATGATGAATCAGATAAAGGAAATACAAGTGATAATGAATGGGTGTTTATTGCTATCAAGGAAGATGATCCAATACCTACTGATTCTACTAGCTGCATGAATGCGGAAAGAGCTTTGGCTGCAGAAGTTGAAGAGAAAGATGAATGCGTGACAGATAGTGGATGATCTCATCATATGACAAGTGATGAGAGTAAATTTGTGGGCTTAGAAAAGTATGAAGGAGGACTTGTGAAGTTTGGAGATGACAAAGTTGGTATAATTCATGGAAGAGGTTCTATTTTTTATGGTAAGAACAATACCAATGATGCCTTGTATGTGGAAGGCCTGAAGCATAATCTTTTAAGTGTTGGACAAGTGGTAGACAAAGGTTATGATCTTTAGTTAAAGAATGACAAGTGTAGAATCTTGGGTAGCTTCGGAATAGAGATTGCATCAGGTGAAAAGACTAAAGGTAATATCTTTCACTTCAATAGCTCCGTTAAAAGATGTTTTCTTTCTCAGGTTGATGAAATTTTGTTGTGGCATAGGAGGATGTGTCATGAAAGTTTTGATAACATTGTTAAGATAAGTTCTACTAAGGTTGTGAGAGATCTTATAGTGTAGGAGCACCTCATCAATAATATATTAATGACCCTAAGGATGAATACTAGGATTATTAGGTTGTCTTAAGAGTGTCTTGTATTTCATGTATGCAAATAAACCCCACCGTGTAAGCCCATGTCACCAATTAGGCAATTTGAGAAGCCAATTGGGACAATGTGGTCAATAGGGATAATAGATGGTCTAGATATGTGTTTGATAGGTTTTAGAAATATTTCATGAGTATTTTTTTGATCCATGTATGTGGATTCCAACCTTAGCCAATATGAAAAATTTCTGTGCAAAATTGCAAAAATGCAACTTTTGAGTGCAAAAGTGCAACTTTTTGAAAATTGATTGGGGGAAGCCTTTCAATGGCTCCAACCTACACCAATTTTGGTGGGAAATAATTGGAGAGTTGTATAAGCCTTGTGGACATGGTTCCCAAGGTTTCTACTATTGTAGTTGGAATTTGTGAAGCAATAATACACAAAATACTTCAGTTTTCCCAGAAATTTTGAGTTTGAGGGAGTTGTGCGTGTCTGTATAGATTGCTTTGAATCCCACCATCCATGGAGTAGGTAGATAGATGAAATATATTTCTTTTGGTGGAGGTCTGAGGTCTTAACTATTCTGAAGTAGAGAGAACCCCCCATTCTTCTTACTGTAACCTGGAAAGTGAGGGTTTGGAGAGGGTTTTGAATAAAAATGGCTTTATCTTGCATTCTAGTCCATTAGAAGACTCTTCCTTTGGAGGGATGCAGGATAAGCCTTTGTACTTTAGTGTTTTCATGGTTTTCTGCAAATTAAACTTTTTTGTGTGGAGAAAGGAGCAATCTTAGGTAGGCATCTCTATGTGACTACCTAAGACAAGTTTTAGGACAATCATCATAAGTTGTCTTAGCGGTGGATTCCAAGCATGCAACCCTGGAATTATAGTTTTCTCACTATCCCACACATGCCCATTAATTTTATTTTTCATTTGGTGTACCAGTAATGGTAGTTGCTTTGGAAAATAGGGCTAATTGCTCCTATCAGGTCTCTTAGCCTCTAAAGGGAACAAACCTTGTAATTGCAGATCTAGCCAAACCATTTTGGGGATTGGGACATCTTCCAAAAGGGTGTCTGAAATGATAATTTTTTTATGTGTGTGTGTTGAGCATTTTTTAGTTAAGGTCCATTCTATCACCAAATAGGGCTACAAGCCTAGGGGTAGATTTCCAAAGGAGGTACAAGGAATTGGTGCCCAAAACCAAAAACTAATGTTTCGAATAGTTCTTAGACGTCATGAATGGATCATTTCCAAAATCCCTAAGAGTAGGAGTTATCGGTAAGGCTTGTTTGAGAAAGTAAGGCCTTTTACTCATCTTGAGTAGGCCCAAGCCTACTGAGTGTGTGTGTAGTTTCATCCAAGGTGTGGAGTCCTTCCTTGCAGGACCCTTATAGTCATTTGAGGGGTCACTAGTCTAACCTTGTTTGGGCTTGTTCTTAGGAGTTTGGGTAGGGCTCGGCATCATCCTCCTAAGTTCATGAAACCTGCTAACCCTATGTGCAAATAATGTCAGTTGGGGAAACAAACCAAAATATCTTTCAAAAGTAAGAAGCACTTTTCAAATGGATTATTAGATATTTTGCATATTAATTTGTGTGGACCTTCTAGAGTTAGAATCTTGCAAGGAGATAGATATTTCATGTTGTTGATTGATGATTATTCAAGGATGATGTGGTTTACTTTCTTAAGGGAGAAATGTGAAGCTTTAGAGAAGTTCAAGATTTTCAAAGCTATGGTTGAGACTAGGACAGGTCTGAAGCTGAAGTATCTGAGATCTAGAAGAGGTGGAGAATTCATTTTCACTTAATTTAATACATATTCTGAAGAGCATGGGATAACAAGATAGTTGTCTGCTCCAAGAACCCCTCAGCAAAATGGTGTTGTGGAAAGGAAGAACAGAACCATTCAGGAAGCTGCTAGGACAATGATGTTGCAAGGAAATATTTTGCATGTTTATTGGAGAGAAGTTGTGAGTACCATTGTTTACAGTCTTAACCAAGTGCACATCAAAGGTGATATCGGTAAGACTCCTTATGAACTATGGTTTGGTAATGCTCCTACTGTTAAATATTTCATAATTTTTGGAAATAAATGCTATATCAAAAGAGATGAAGATTTACAAAAGTTTGATGCTAGATGTGATGAAAGAATATTTCTTGATTATTCTACTAAAAGAAAGGTCTAGTGGTGTTATAACAAAATACTGAGAAAGATAGTTGAGAGTGCAGATGTTAGATTTGATGAAAGCAATGAGAGATAGATCAGATCTTGTGAATATGATTCAAATGATCAAAATGAGTGTTCAAACAAAGGAAAGAAATCACAAATTCAAAATCAAGTGCAAATTGTTCTTGTGAATCCAGTGAATCAAGGTGAAGGAACTAGTGCAAGTGCAAAATATTGAACTCAAGAGTTTGACAATCAATAAAATCCTAAGATTCCCAGGTATGTAAGGTTGACTCATTCTGAAAAATTAGATTATAGGAGATATAAATAAAGGTGTTCAAACTAGGAGAAGAATTGCATAAGATCAAGTTGAATATTGTTTTATTTCTAAGATTGAACCTAAAGATGTGGATGAAGCTTGTAAATATGAACATTGGATAAAAGAGATGGAAGAAGAATTGAATCAGATTGAAAGGAACAATACATGGATTCTTGTTCCTAGACCTAAGGACATAAATGTAATTGGAACTAAATGGATCTTCCAGAATAAATTGAATGAGCAAGGTGAAGTTGTTAGAAATAAAGCTAGACTTGTTTGTAAAGGATATTCTCAAATGGAAGGTGTTGATTTTGAGGATACTTTTTCTCCGGTGGCAAGGATTGAATCTATTAGACTATTTCTTGCTTATGCTACTTACAAGGATTTCAAAGTATATTAGAGGGATGTCAAGTCCGCATTTCTAAATGGTGAATTGGAAGAAGAGTGTACATAGAGAAACCAAATGGATTTATATTGATTGATCGAAGGATATGGTGTGTTGGTTGAAGAAACCATTGTATGGATTGAAGGAAGCGCCAAGAGTATGGTATCTTAGATTAGATAAGTATCTTCTGAAGCTAGGATTTAACAAAGCTAATATTGATAGTAATTTGTATTTCAAGATTGATCATGACAACATTCTGATTGTTGAATTTGTTGTTGATGATGTATTATTTTTGGAGGAAATGATAGTTTGTGCAAAGAGTTTTCTAATGAGATGCAAAATGAGTTTGAGATGTCTATGATTGGAGAGATGAAATTATTTCTAGGATTGCAAATTATATCATAGTCCAAGTATGTGAAAGATTTGTTGAAGAAGTTTGGTTTAGAGGATACAAAGCTAGATGGAACTCCTATGGTGACCAGATGTAAGTTCACTAAGGATGATGATTCCCCTAAAACAAATCAGACCAGATATAGATCTATGATTGGTGGATTGCTATATTTGACTCAAACTAGACCAGATATCATGAATGTTGTTTGTCTTGTTGCTAGATTTCAAGATAATCTTAAGGAATCTCATGTTGTTTTTGTTAAAAGAATCTTTAGATATTTGAAAGGAACTATTGATTTTGGTTTATGGTATCCTAAAGATGATGATTTTACTTTAAGTGCCTTTATTGATGCTTATTGGGCAGGAGATGTTGATGACTAAAAGAGTACTAGTGGCAGTGCATTTTTCTTGGGAAAAAGATTGGTTTCTTGGTTGAGTAAAAAGCAAAATTCAATTTCTTTATCTATTGTAGAGGTGGAATATATTGCTACTTGCTAACGATTGTACTCAAGTAGTGTGGATGAAGCAGATGTTCAAGGATATCAGAGTAGTGTATGATGAGCCTATTGCTATTTACCATGACAATTCAAGTGCAATTAACATTTATAAGAATCCAGTGTTGCATTCCAAGACTAAGCATATATCAATCAAGTTTCACTTTTTTGAGAGACAAGGTAAATAAGAAAGAAGTTTTATTGGAGTATGTTCCTACAAAGGAATATATTGTAGATATTTTCATGAAGCCTTTGCCTAAAGATACTTTTGAGTATCTTAGAGGGAAGCTAGGGATGATTATCTCTCCTGATCAGAACTAAGGTGTGTAATACCCTAAAAATGGTCATCTAAACCATGAGCCCCTAATCTCGACAACATCACCAAGGTCCTAACCAAAGGCAATTAAATAAATCTTGAGCATACAATTAATTCTTTAATCATCAAATGTCACATGGCAAATTAATCAACCAATATTAATTAAATATTTATTTAATTAATTAATCATTCCAAGTAAATCATTTTTAAACATTTATCTTATTTATTTTAATTAAATATCTTTTGCATATTTAATTAAATAAATCAATTTACCATTAAATCATCAAAAAGAGGAATTAATTTGAAAAATAAATTAAAATTGCCATTAAATCTTCAAAAAAGGAAACAAATCAAGAAAGAGGAATTGGAAATTATGAGCACAAATCTTCAAAAAAGGAAACAAATCAAAAAAGGAATTAATTGACAAAAAAAAATAAAAAAATTGAGAAAAGAAATCAATTGGAGATAATCTTGAAAAACAAATTAAAAATTGATAAATAATCTCAAAGAAAGCAATTAAAACAATTAAATATTAAAATTGAATGAAATAGAGAATAAATCGGTTTTTTTCTGATTTTATCTTAATTTTAGTTCAATTTCCTTTAAAACTGAGAAAAGCATCCAATCACATCAATTCACCTAGATTGTGCTTCCTCTTGGAAAATCTTGACCGTTCATCATCATTTGATCTCAGCTGTTGGTTTCTTTCTGAATTTTCTATAAATTCAGGCTCTCATCTCTCATTCAAGATCATGGAGAATATATTGTTATTATGTTGTTTTTGTTCTAGGTTCATTGAGAATTTGCATTGAGATATTACATATTAGTTATTTCATATTGCTTAAATCATTTAGCTTAAATACTCATATATTACTTAAATCATGTTAGATTAATCTTGCATATTTAGCTTAAATCTTGCATCCATTTAGCTCATATTCATGCTCATATAGATTAAAAATCCTTCGTTTAGGTGTTGTCTAGTCACTGGATAGCTTAGCAATCTAAGAGCAATCTAAACTTGCATCTACTAGAAGGAAATGGGTCACTTTGTAATGGTTTATTATTCATTGATTATTGATTTACTAACCATGCATCTAATGACTTAATTGAAGTGTTGTGTATTCTACATACAGATACAGGTCCACGTTTCACACACACATTTTTTGGTGCCCACTATGGGGCGAAAGACTACTTTTTTAGCCTCAAAATCATTTTTTTTATCCTACATTTCATCCCTAAAATCTCTATGAAATATCATACGAGTAGTATTACTGTATCATACGACATTCTATCGAAGCCTCTGATTTGTCGTACGAATCAGAAAATGGTATCGTACAAAATTCTGTTCTGAATATCTGATTTTATCTTCTGTCATTTTATGCTCAGTTCTAACTTGTACAATAAAATCCTTTTGTCATTTTACTCTGTGATAATTGTCATACGATGTTGTATTCTATTGGGTTAAAGAAAATTTCACTTTTTAGGTTTTTTGTCCAATTTTGATTACGCTAACCCTGAATCGTCTTCTATCTACCTGACATTTTTACAACCTAACCAATTTCTTGTGGGATGCTTGTCAAATAATTTATCAATCAAACATACGCCTGTCAAAGAATAAAAACATGACTACTGATACGTTGTTTTTGCAGGTTGCCTAAAGAGAATCAACTAAACATCGTGTACTCTTTAAATTCATTTTTAGGCACCTAACTTGCTATTTGTTTAAAGAACAAATCTGTATTTCATGTTTTAAGAAAATTTTGAGAGGTAGGAGAGTATGCTCTTGTCTGTATAGACAATCAGAAATCTAGACCCTTGAGGCATTTTCTTTAAGTTTGAGATTTGCATATCTTTAGAGGGTCTACCCTCCCAAGGAGCTAATAACTCTTAAAGCCATTATGACCGGTGAGAGGGGAACAAGCCAAGTGGGAATGGAAAATACCAAGTACTTCATCCCACTATAAAATAAATGTGATTTGATGAAAATCAAGTCAACGACAGTGCTCAGGAATAGCTCTCCTCTGTAACTTCGGGTATCTTAAACCTTGGTTCTCAAGGCTGGGAGACCTCTTAATTGAGTTTATACCTCGACGTGCTGAACAAACCCCTTACTAGTTCCAATTTAAATTAGAAACTACCTAATTCACCTCTGAAAGGTTGATATTCTTTGTGCAAGAGAGATAGTAACTCTCCCAAGACATTTGCCATTTCATGCCCCCATTAGCATTTGGAGTCGGCTAATATGGCGTTGAGAATCCATTACGTGAGACTCAGTGGCCATATTATGATTAGCTATTGGGTGTGTGCCTAAGTCAGCAAGCAAAGGTTTTCTTCTCTAAGCCAACTTCCATAGGGTTTGCATGTTGTGATTGAAGTTATTATTCGTATTGCGTGTTTTCTATGTTTTCATCCTTGAAACTAAAACTGGAATACCAAAAATGGAGAAAACAATACCAAATAACTCAGTAATAAACTCTGTCAGTGTCAAAAATTAGTCTCTGTCGGTCATTGAAAATCAGTCCTATATCAAAAATTGGTCATAACCAATCATTGAAAACTCGGCATTTAATCTCTATCTAGACATAGTCAAGTGAGCCTTATGTTTTATCATTCTGCTGCATATTCTCTATCATACGATATTCCATCAATCGTAACAGTCTGTCATTTGAGCTTACATTCTGTGTCATACAAAACCTGATTGTCAGTCGTTCGGGTCTGAGAACTGTCATTCTATCCTAAATCCTGTATCAGATGATAAACCCTTGCATTTATTAGTTTGTCATTTCAGACATACCCATATGTCATACGGTATTAGGCAGCAACTCGTACGAAACAGTACTATCATTTTCCTTAAGCTATTATACTATCGTTTGGTCCTAGAAATCCTGTCGTACGAATCTCTTATTTTGCCAGTCTAGAATAGTCAAACTTGCCTAAAACAGTCTACAGCAAGCCTAAAACTGGTTTTCATTCTCCTAACATAAACAACCTTGATAGTGTACCCCTGCCATTGCATTGCATGATTTTTTTGATCATCTTTTAGCTAGTTCAATCAACATCTTATCAAACCTAAGTTATCATAGCAAAATAGACACAGGAAAAGGAACACCCTTTTCATCAAACAACAATCCATTGTTTGTAGAAAACCTTGTCTCAAATAAACCCTCATCGTCACAAATACCATTTTATGATCTACCAATATTTGGTCAGCCCCCTATCTCCCACCATGTCTGGAGAGAAGCAAGAAAGACAAGCTAGTAAATAAGACACTTATGACAACATCAATGATCATGACACTGACAATGAGTCCTCATCAACTGAATCTGAAGCCTCTGAACCTCCAGAGGTCGAAATACATAAATGTCAAAATGATAAAGATTTGCAAAAAATGAAGGTCATCATGGCTAGAGAAAAAGAAGACTATTTCCTAGAACTAGCAAAGCAAGGCACCAAGCTTCCTATTGGTTATTATGTGGAGGCCCTCATCACTAAAGAGGAAGAGACACCATTGGGAATTATAAACAAACTAATACAAGGGTTGCGAACCGAGGTCACAGAACTGAAAAACAAGGATAAATCACCAAAACAATATTCTCTTGACAGAATATGCCCATTCTCATTTGACAAAAACCTTTACATGCCTCCATTTCCCTCAAAAGTAGAAATGCCTAAGTTTGACAAATATGATGGGAATACAGATCCTCAAGATCATATCAGAGAATTTTGTGCTTTATGTATGGAGTTCATGCACGACCAAACGTATCTCATGCGCATTTTCCCGAGAAGTTTAGGGGGGCAAGCTATGGAATGGTTCTCAAATCTACCTATGGGAATAAAAACTTTTGAAGAATTAATCCAACAATTCCTACAACAATACTCATATAACATTTGTCACCCAGTCACTATGATAGAGCTTTGCAATACCAAACAAAAGACAGGAGAACCCTTTCTCACTTTTCTCCAATGATGGAGAAAGATGTTCTCTAGATATTCACAGACTATTCCCGATCTTGAGAAGATGGATATCTTTGTCAACAACTTAATCCCTGAATTGAAATATAGTGTCCAGATGCAAGTACATCCTTCATTCCCTAAATTGAAATATAGTGTCCAGATGCAAGTACATCCTTCATTCAACAAAATGGTAGATAATGCCCTCAGAATGGAAGATGTGCTTATAAAAAACAGAGATATATCACTTTGGAAAGAAACATCGTAGGGTTCTAGTTCTAAAGAATAGAGCAAATACTGGGAATACGGCAAAGATAACAACAGAAACATTGTTAATGATGGAGTGGTAGACAATGTTACAGAAAATACAAAATCCACAATATTTAACTTCTCTAGTGGCATGCAAGCACTCAAGGCAGCTAAAACCGTAGTAGAAAATCCTCCGAAGAAAGCAAGAGAATGTTTTAAAGAGAAACCTTGGCTTTCAGAACCTAAGTGTGATTTTACTCCTCTAGATGAATCGTATGAATCAGCTTTTAAAACTTTATTGGCAAATAATATGATAACATTTCCAGACAATTCTAGACCATATGACCCAGAAATTAAACCCAAATGGTTGAGAGAAAACGAATACTGTGACTACCATCAGAACAAGGGACATAACATAAACAACTGCATGAAACTCCGACATGAAATCTAAGATCTCATTGACACTAGCAAAATCATTGATGGAAATCACGTGACTAATGTTGATCATAAGGCCTTTAAAGATCCCTTATGGACTTATGAACAAGGAGATTCCTCAAAATCCAAGGGAGGTGCTAGAGTCAATTATACCTACACTAACAATGATAACGTGATCAATATGATTGAATCGTCCCAACCTGAATATTGCAATGTGATCATAATAAAAAATAAACAAAATCAAGCACAAACTACTAATGTTGTAACTATTAGGTCCCGGAGACAACTGAGAGGGGGGGGGGTGAATCAGTTGTCAAGAAAATTCAAACCAAAAACAACATAACCAACTTAATGCTTAATACCGGTGAACTAGTTAAGTATGCCGGTAGACAGTGTTAATAGGTAATTGCTATATCGGTAAAGATTAATGCATGAAACATAAGCCCAAAGTCATCCACAACACATAACACCAAGATTTGTACATGGAAACCCTGTAAGGGGAAAAACCACGGTGGGAAACCTTACCCACAATCAGATGATACTACTGCAGATAGTAAGTGTACATAAATGGGATCTGCACATGCAGAAAGGCCAACAGCCTAGAGCTCACTGCTCAATCATAGAATGGGAGTCACACTGACTACAGTTGGATGGTTAAATCCAATAAGAATGTACTGCACAAAATAGCATCTTCATATGTTGGATTCAGTACTAGTGTAATGCTGATGTGCTTCCACAAAAACCTAGCTTCACCTTCAAATGATATCTTTGTGTATAGCTCTACTTAATCTCGCATATACCTTCTCACAATTATTTTTTGCATTCCATATTCGATCTTACAAATAAGATCTTACATTTATACCATAACCTAAGACCAATTTTAGTAGGTCGGCTCTACAAGATATTGCAATAAAAACATTTTACAAACAATATAATATCTGATGCAATAACCGATTAAACATGTCAGCTTAATGCATTTACAACAATAATAAATCATCTCCATAGCGTGCCATGCTGATCTGGAAAAGATAAACCTGCCGGTGTAACCCTAGGTAACCCTGAACCTATTTGTTAGTAAAAGCAAATATGCAAATATGAATATACCAATGATTAATTCTTCAAAACAAAGTGTCCACGTGATGTCTTTGACATTACCAAGTGTCTTCCATATCATTCCAAGTGTCAATGATCATTATATCCTGCCGGTGAACCATATACCAATAACTGTGCAATAGTTACTTGCTTGTCGGTGAATGCTGCTGGATCTCCAAAGTGCTAGTGTTTTAGTAGGTGTTGACATCAATGACAAAACCATACCAAAATACCAACAATCTCCCCCTTTGGCATTGATGGCAACACAAGATGGAAAAACCATTAAAGTACCAAAATAGAAATGCCAAAAACCAAAAACCAACAATCTCTCCAAAAATTTCATAACCAGAATACAGAGAGTAATAGTCTCTCTCAAACAACAATCTCTCCTCCTAGGAGAAACATGTGTTATCCAAAGCTCTCTTAAAAGATAATGTGTTTTTCCATAGATATCTCTCCCCCTTTGACATAAAATGCCAAAGTTATAATAATACTAAGTTTATATACAAAATACCAATCAATTCAATATACCAACTACTCCCCCTGAGAAGTAGCTTCCTCATCAAAAACCGGAGTAAAAGACTTGTCTTTTAATTTTGTCAGTTGATGACAATCATCAACTGTCTAAGTCTCTACCAGTGGCGGTATGACTCCAAGCTGATCTCTAAGATATTCAAAAGTCTCCTTAGGCAAAGGTTTTGTGAAAATATCTGCAAGTTGTTCTTTAGTATTCACATAAACCAATTTTATCTCTTTTTCTTCAACTTTTTCCCTTAGAAAATTCAGTTTGATAGAAACATGTTTTGTTTTAGAATGTAATACCAGATTCTTAGATATATCAATTGCTGCATTGTTATCACAATATATAGTAATAGGTTCCTTGCATTTTACCTTTATGTCTTTCAACATTTTCTTAAGCCATAGTACCTGTGTATAGTTAGTTGCTGCTGCAACATATTTTGATTTTGTTGTTGATAAAGATGTACAATTCTATTTCTTACTCAACCAAGAAACTAATCTCTTTCCAAGAAAGAATGCTCCACCGGTGGTGCTTTTTCTATCATCCACATCTCCTACCCAATTTGCATCTATATTCATGATTCATGATTTTCTCTAGGATTACTTTGAAATCTAGAAACAATACATACTGCATTCATAATATCAGGTCTAGTTTGTGTCAAATATAGTAAACATCCTATCATAGATTTGTATCTAGTTGGATTAACAGGTGTAGATTCATCCCTTTGAGATAATTTGTCATTTGTAGTCATAGGTGTGCTTACCGGTTTAGAGTTCTCCATCTCAAATTTCTTTAGTAACTCTTTCAAGTACTAGGATTGACTCAAAAATATATCTTTGTCAGTCTGTGAAATCTGCAATCGTAAAAAGAATTTTTATTTCTCCAATCATAGACTTTCAAATTCTTGCTGCATTTTAATAGAAAATTCTTTACATAATCCATCTTCTCCTCCAAAGATTATATCATCAATGAGTACTTCTATAATCAAGATATCATCATTAGTTATTTTGTAATATAAATTGATGTCTGCATTTCCTTTAGTAAAACCAACCTTTAAAAGATACTTATCCAACCTTGCATACCAAGCTCTTGGGGCTTGTTTCAGTCCATATAGAGCTTTTCTTAACTTGCAAACCATATCATTGTCATCTGTCAAAGAAAATCCATCAAGTTGTTCAATGTAGACTTCCTCTTCAAGATCTCCATTCAAGAATGCACATTTAATATCCATTTGATAAACTTTGTAGTTCTTGTGAGCTGCAAAAGCCAAGAATAATTTGACTGCCTTAATTCTAGCTACCGGTGCAAAGGTTTCATTTTAATCAACTCCTTCTTTCTGAGAATATCCCTTACACACTAGTCTTGCTTTATTTCTGACAACCTTACCATCTTCATTATGTTTGTTTCTAAATACCCATTTGGTTCCAATTACATTTTTATCTTTAGGCCAGGGAACTAATGTCCAAGTATTATTTTTCTCAATTTGTTCTAATTTTTCTTCCATAGCTTTAATCCCAAATTTATCTTCACATGCCTCATTAACAAATGATGGTTCAATTTGAGAAATAAGACATACCTCTTCATTTTCCAATCTTCCTCTTATCATAACTCCTTTAAATTCGTTTCCAATTATCTGATCTTCAGAATGATTCAATTTTACATACCAGGGTGTCTTAGTTTGTTGTTGTTCTTCAATTACTGTAGAATCTTCTGATGGTACGGAGGTAACTGGATCTTCATTCTGTACCAGTGGATTTAGTGTAGGTTCATTTGTCACAATTTCTGTTGCCAGTTCAGAGTCTATATACCTTGAAGTTCCTCTGAATTGTTCATCAATTTTTACATTTGTACTCTCAACAATTTTCTGCAATCTCTTATTAAAACATCTATATGCCTTGCTCTTAGATGAATAACCAAGAAATATTTCTTCATCACTTCTAGGATCAAATTTGCCAATATACTCATCTCTTCTAATATAACAATTACTTCCAAAAATTCTGAAATACTTAAGAGTAGGAGTATTGCCAAACCATAGTTCATGAGGGGTCTTACCGGTTTCACCTTTGATGTGAACTTTGTTGAATGTATAGACTGTTGTGCTGACTGCTTCTCTCCAATATACATGTGGTAAATTTGCTTCAGATAACATACTTCTTACTGCATCCAAGATAGTTATGTTTTTCCTTTCAACAACTCCATTCCTGCTATGGTGTCCGAGGTGCTGATAGTTGTCTTCTGATTCCATTCACTTCACAGAATGTATTAAATTCCTTAGATGTAAATTCTCCTCCTTGATCTGATCTTAAACATTTGATTTTCTTACCGATTTCATTTTCAACCATTGCTTTGAATAGTTTGAACTTTCCAAGTGCTTCTGATTTTTCTCTGAGAAAAGTAACCCAACACATTCTAGAATAATAATCAATAATTAGCATGAAATATCTATCACCTTGTAAGCTTTTAGTTCTAGCTGGACCACATAAATCAGTGTGAATCAAATCAAGATCATTATTGGATTTTTCTAGAATACTTCTGAAACTAGCTCTAACTTGTTTTCCAAATTGACATTCCTTACATATTGTATTCTAAGGTTTCACAATTTTAGGTAGATCTCTAACTGCCTTAGAAGTACTAATCTTTACCATGCAATCAAAGTTTACATGACAGAGTCTCTTATGCCATAACCAACTTTCATCTATATGTGCAATCAAGCATGCTTTTTCACTGTTATTCAAATGAAAGATATTACCTCTAGTCTTATTACCGGTTGCAATTTTTAAACTAGTTCTCTTCATGATTTTGCATTTTCCATTTTTAAATTGTAACTGAAATCCTTTCTTGACTAATTGACCAACACTTAAAAGATTATAATTTAATCCTTCAACATAGTAGACATTGTCAGTGTTATGCTTACCATCAAGAGATATTGTACCCTTACCTTTGATTGAACAAGTTTTGTCATCTCCAAATCTTACTAAACCTCCATTGTATTCTTGAAAGTTCAAGAATTTACCTTTGTCTCCTGTCATATGATGTGAGCATCCTGAGTCAATGATCCATTCATCCTTTACTTCAACTTTAGCTGCTAGGGCTTGTTCTACCGATTGAGCAATAGGTGCCGGTTGATCTTCTGTTATAGCAACAAAAACCCATCCATTGTCTACTGGATCCTCATCAAAATCATTAGTCACACCTTCATCAACAATGTAACAAGATTTGTCTTTATTCTTCTTAAATTTGTATCTCTGATATTCAGGATTAGGATTGTATGTTCTTCTAGCTTCTTCTCTTAGTCTAGCATGTCTATCAGGGCATCTCGAAGCCATATGACCAATCTTATTGTAGTTAAAACATTTAAAGGGTGCTTTACCTTCATACTTACTTCCAACTAGACCTTTAGGCATTTTCCTTGCAAATAGTGCTTCAAGTTCTTCAAGCTCTTCATTCTCCTTCCTAGTTTCTTCAAGTTCTCTTGCATAAAAAGCTTTCCAATCTGATTTGTCAAATGATGGAGCAAATGATGTTGATGCTTTAAAGGCCAAACCTATCTTTATAGTAGCAATAGGACCAAATTCCTCAATTTCAAAAGCTGAAAGTTTTCCAATCAATGTATCCCTAGTTACTAATGTATTAGGCATTGTTCTCAACTCATTTATAGCAGTAACCTTCATTTTATATGTCGGTGGCAAACCTCTTAAGATTTTTGAAACAATTTCATCCTCACTCAAGGTTCCTCCAAAACATTTAATACCCAAAACAATTTCATTTACTCTTTCCATAAAAGCAGAAATCCTTTCATCTTCTTCCTGTAGATAGGAAAATGGAATGCATCAAAGCAATATTAAACTAGCTCAACCACAAAAACTAGATTGCAATGATAAGAAATCCTAAAAACATTCAATAAAGGTGTGAAGATGAAATACTAAAATAAAATGCAAACCAAAGCATGTATCTCCTTCATTGTTCCTCCATTGTCCTTCTTTCTCCTTCAAATTACTTTGTTTGTAGATCTCACCTACAAGTGCAAAATGCAAGTATGAAAGCAAGCAATATTGACAAGATGAAAATTGTAGCATAAGGATACTAGAAGCGTGGTTGATTGATTCATTGAAGAAAATCATCCAATTTATAAACAAATTGGAGAGAGGACAAGATTAGCATGAAGAGATTTGAAAGGAAATTCAAATCAAGAATGACAAATTATGCACAAATTATGACAAGATTGACATGCAAGATTGATTGACAAAAATTATGACAAATTATGACAAGATTAAAATGCCATTCCCATGACAAAAGGGAAGAGAGAAAATAGCCTCCATGATTGCAACAAATGGAAGCATAAACATAGGAGAAAATGAGGGAATGAAATTAGGGGGAAAAATTAGAGAAATTGAAGAAAATAGGAGAAATAGAAATTAGGTGAATTAATTAATAGGTTTTCATCCATTAATTAATTCATGAAAGAGACCTAGGACTAAATAAATTAATTTATTTAAGCCACCAAGAAGAAGAAAAGGATTAAATGAACAAATCATAAAACCCTAGAAATAAGAGGACAAGGAATTAGGTCAATACAACAAGAAATTAATGTAGGTTCGATCATGATTCTGATTGACAAAGGACCAATGTTGATAAATGATTGAGACTGGTTGACAAAAATCAATGACAAGTTGACCAAGATTGACAAGGAGATCAAATTGATAGGCGCCAATTGATGAGGAACAATGACTAATTGATCCAAATTGACAGGATTGAAAAGGACAAGGATCGATGACGAATCAATCGCAAAATGACGAGATTGACAAGGACAAGGATCGATGATGAATCGATCACAAAATGATGAGATTGACAAGGACAAAGATCGATGACGAATCGATCGCAAAATGATGAGATTGACAAGAGGACAAGGATCGATGATGAATTGATCACAAAATGATGAGATTGACAAGAGGACAAGGATCGATGATGAATCGATCACAAAATGACAAGTTTGACAAGAGGACAAGGATCGATGATGAATCGATCACAAAATGACAAGATTGACAAGTTGATAATCGCAAATGATTACTAAAAGATGATTGAAAGATTGACAAGAGGACAAAACCCTAATTCTATCATCGATTAGGACTGACGATGTCCAAAATGATGATAAATGAGCACACACCATGATGCGACAGGATAAGATCAACCAAAATCATGAGTGAAGATTGCTATCAACAAGACCTAATTTGAAACCGAGAAAAATGAGGAATGTAGAAGAAGGACTCGATGCTCACAAATGATAAAGACCAAGTGTGCAACATAGAAGAAATGTTAATACAATGCAAAAACCCTAAAATAAGGCAATGCGCGAATGTTAAAGTATGACTCCCAAGCATTGACCATTTTTAGATGTCTACACTTCTATTTTCAGATGTTCATACCTAACTCGGAAGCTTTCAAGTTTTGCAATCTTGACTATGGAATCTCCTTCATTCAGTGTTTCGAAATGATCCCAAATAGCTTTAGCAGTAGACCTATCTGATAATCCCATGATTTGTTGATCTGATAAAGCGCTCAAAAGTGCTTCTCTTGCTTTGCAATCATTCTCCTCATCTTTAGCTAAGGTAGTTGGAGCGGTCTGACCAGCTACAACAGTAGTATAACCATTCTTTGTAACTTCTCAGATGTCTTTACCAATGCAATTCAGATGTGTTTCCATTCTGATCTTCCATATCCCATAGTTGGTTCCATCAAGTTTAGGACTATCCTTTCTGAAATAATTAGTAGTCATTGGATCTCCTCAAGTTGTTAAACTTCTGCAAAAAGAGGACTAAGCTCTGATACTAATTGTTAGGTCCCAGAGACAACTGAGAGGGGGGGTGAATCAATTGTCAAGTAAATTCAAACCAAAAACAACTTAACCAACTTAATGCTTAATACCAGTGAACCAGTTAAGTATGCCGGTAGACAGTGTTAACAGTTAGTTGCTATACCGGTAAAGATTAATGCATGAAACATAAGCACAAAGTCATCCACAACACATGACACCAAGATTTGTATGTGGAAACCCTGAAAGGGGAAAACCCACGGTGGGAAACCTTACCCACAATCAGATGATACTACTGCAGATAGTAAGTGCACATAAATGGGGTCTCCACATGCAGAAAGGCCAACAACCTAGAGCTCACTGCTCAATCACAGAATGGGAGTCACATTGACTACAGTTGGATGGTTAAATCCAGTAAGAATGTACTGCACAAAATAGCATCTTCATATGTTGGATTCAGTACCAGTGTAATGCTGATATGCTTCCACAAAAACCTAGCTTCACCTTCAAATGATGTCTTTGTGTAAAGCTCTGCTTAATCTCGCATATACCTTCTCACAATTCTTTTTCGCATTCCATATTCGATCTTATAAATAAGATCTTACATTTATACCATAACCTAAGACCAATTTTAGTAGGTCGGCTCTACAAGATATTGCAATAAAAACATTTTACAAACAATATAATATCTGATGCAATAACCGATTAAACATGTCAGCTTAATGCATTTACAACAATAATAAATCATCTCCATAGCGTGCCATGCTGATCTGGAAAAGATAAACCTGCCGGTGTAACCCTAGGTAACCCTGGACCTATTTGCCGGTAAAAGCAAATATGCAAATATGAATATACCAATGATTAATTCTTCAAAACAAAGTGTCCACACAATGTCTTCAACATTACCAAGTGTCTTCCATATCATTCCAAGTGTTGGTGATCATTATATCCTGCCAAAGAACCATATACCAGTAACTGTGCAATAGTTACTTGCTTGTCGATGAATGTTGTTGGATCTCCAAAGTGCTAGTGTTTTAGTAGGTGTTGACATCAATGACAAAACCATACCAAAATTGTCCCAACCTAAATATTGTAATGTGATCATAATCAAAAATAAACAAAATCAAGCACAAACTACTAATGTTGTAACCCATGCTCAAAACAAAGTTACTCTCCAAGGAGCTAGTTCCTCAACTTTAGATCAAACAACATCAAATCTACCAAATAGACAAACAAACACAATCACGGCCAAATCAAAACAACTGGCTTTATCATCCTCTCCTGGTTATAGTATTGTCGAACAATTGAAAAGAACCAATGCTCAAATATCCACTGCTTAAGATCTCTTCAGCTCATAGAGAGATCCTGGACAAGGCGTTTCTCACCACTAGTGTCCCTAAAGATTTAGACATAGATTGGTTTCAATCTATGGTGGGTCACCTGACTTCACCTCATTATCTCACTTTCTCTGAAGAAGATGATAACTCACTAAGTCACCCACATAACCAACCATTACACATTGAAGCTATGATCCATAAACATCGAGTTAAACATGTTTTGATAGATGGAGGCGCTGGGTTGAATATCTGTAGCTACAATCTACTAAGACAGCTGGGATTTTCTGAAAACGTTATTGATCAAACAAAGAAAATAACAATCAAAGCTTATGATGAAGAAGAAAGAACCTCTAAGGGTCTGGTGCTATTACCAATCAAGATAGGACCTGTAGAAAGAGATGTAATTTTTCAAGTCCTTGATCTTCCTCTTTCATACAACATCTTACTAGGAAGGCCATGGATTCATGAAATGAAAGTAGTACCATCTACGTATCATCAGTGCTTGAAATTTCCTTATAATGGAGTTGAAGTCAGTATTCCTGCTGATACAAGCTATACCTACAATGCATTCATGCATAGTGTTGATGCTTTTGTTCCTCATAATAGAGAAACCTCTACAGTTGAAAGTTCAAAATCTTTGCTAAAAGATTTAGAGAAGAAATTTAAAATCACAAACACTGGCATGGATGGATACAAGATAGAGTTTGTGCTCTCGCTAATGTCTCTTGCTCCATCACCAAGACATTCGGGCAAACCATCAGAGGATATGAAGCCATAAATTTCAACTCCAAAAGTCATTTATGATGGTTTCTTTATACAGTCCTCTACTTACCTTGCAGATGAAATAGAAGAGGATGTTGCTCTCAAATGGCTTTTCAAAGAAGATAGTGCAAACGAAGAAATACGACATTGTGCGATTTCCCCGACACAATATGGTCTAGGATATAAGATGCTTCAACGCATGGGATATTCAGGTATTGGTCCTCTAGGCAAGCATCAAGAAGGCATTATTGAACCTATTCAATTGCAAACTAAGTTTGCAAATGACAAAGTTGGACTGGGATACGATCCAAGAAAGTCATCAGATCAGAAACATACACCTCACCATCAACTTGAATGGAAGAAAAAGGTACTACCTTTAGCATCATAGGAAAGTAATACTCAACAAACTCAGGAAGAGTACGACAAGGAACAAGAAGAATTGCCAACCCAGAGAGTAGAAATAGATAGTAATCAAATTTTGATTGTATCAACTATAATACCATAGGAAGTAGAAGTCCCGGAGGATATGAGAGAAGAAGTATACAGAATCAGAGAATTGTTTGCACCACTGAACATTCCGGTCACATATACTGGCAGACAACAAGTAAATGATTCAGAAACTGATTCAAATGAATATGAATGGGGTCCAAACCACCTCTCAGATACATCTACTATAGAAACCCCTAAAGAATCCAATGATATCGTAGATGACGCACAAGAGCTGGTACGCTTAAAGATGCAAAAGGAAATAGAAGAAATCAGACTGAAAAGACAAGAAGACTATGAACAACAGTTGGAGGAAGAAAGGACACAAACAATTTCTTCATCTACTAACTCTTCCCCTAATGAGATAGGACAAATCAGGTGTGGAACTACAAAAGAAGAATTAGAAGCTAGAGAAGCAGAACCAGTCATCAATCTAGAGGAAGCTAAATGGAGCAGATGACAGGGATTAACACAACCATCAAGGTTATGTCCACAAGTGTGTCAAATACAAGTGATCAATGAACCAAATCATGAAGGAACTTGCAACATCAAATATGTAGGTATTGATACTATATATACTTTTACTAATCCACTTGAAGACGAGTCAAAAACTTCATCTTATGACTCTGATAACTCAGACAAGAGCTCTATTTATAACAACAACTATTCAACAACAAATTATGACTACTCTATCATGAATGTTGAGATGTTGTCTATTGACCCTGTTACTATCACACCATAGTATGTAGTCCAGTCTGAAGTAGGTGACGACACTAGAAGTAGGTTGGTTGGGTTAGGTCCAATAAATACTAACATGAATTTTGATAATCATGTTGTAACTCTTCCTGGTGTTGAGACACATATGCAAGGTAGTCTTCTGGAACTCGACTGGTCAATCTGAAGTCATGATGATAGTACCATGAACTCCCTTGAACTCGTTCAAACTTTATCCTTAGTACATCCAGAACTAATTGACTGTGCTTTACAAGACCAACCCATTAAAATACCTACTTTTTCCAATGACTATACGTTAGCCTGTTACCTCAATGTAGTTGAACCTATGGACTCTTCCACCAGTGAACAAAGTGAAAACATGACTGAAATAGATATCAAGCATCTTAGTCGCAAAAATAATAATAAAAAAAAAAAAAAGATCTGATGGCGAAAACCACATTGTGGTGGTATGAGAATAAAAAAAAGAGAAAATAAAGGATGTACCTAAAGGTCCAAACCTCTCTGAGGCACCTGAAGGTGAGATACTTGATATACTGTCAAGGCACTTCCAAGAAAGGTCTTCGATATTGATTGAACCAACTCAACCAGTCAATATTGGAAGTCAAGAAACAATGCATATCATTCATCTAGCTCAATCACTATCAGCAGAAGAGTTAAAATATTTCACTCATCTCCTTTCAGAAAAGAAGATCATTTTTGCATGGACGTATTCTGATATGCCAGGCCTCAATCTTGATCTTATCATGCACAATCTTTCTATCACACCAAGAGTTAAACCAGTCAAGCAAAAACTCCGTAAGATGCATCCTCATGTGGCACTGCTAAGGCTAAACTAGAAAAATTGCTAAAAGCTAGATTTATTAGAGCTATAGGATACGCAGAATAGATATCAAACATAGTACCTGTATCAAAGGTAGATAAATCTACTAGAGTTTGCACAGACTTCAAGGATCTCAACAAAGCATGTCCAAAGGATGACTTTCCATTACCAAACATTGATATGATAGTTGATATGACTACTGGGTATGAGATGTACTCACTAATGGATGGATTCTCCAGTTATAATCAAATCAAAATAGCTCCTAAGGATCAAGAAAAGACAACCTTCACATGTGCATGGGGAACCTTTTGCTGGAATGTTATGCCATTTGGACTGAAGAATGCAGGAGCAACTTACCAAAGAGCAGTAACCACTATCTTCCACGATATGATGCATAAAAACATGGAAGATTATGTTGATGACACCCTGGTAAAAACCATGAAGAGATCTACACATATTCAGGAACTAGGCCTCATACTGGATAGAATGGAAAGATTCAAGCTCTGATTAAATCCTTAAAAATGTGCATTTGGGGTGACATCAGGAAAATTGCTTGGTTACATAATTTCAAAGAAAGGAATTGAGGTTGACCCTGAAAAGGTCCAAGCTATAATGGAAATGCCTCTGCCCAATAATATTAGTCAATGAGAAGTTTACAGGGCCGTCTTCAGTCAATAAGGCGCTTTATATCTTAGCTAGCAGACAAAGCTCAACCCTTCACAAAGGTATTAAGGAAAGGAGTTCAATACAACTAGGATAAAGATTGTGAACAACATTTAAAACAAATCAAAAATTCTTTCTAATCCACCCATATTAATGCCACCGATTCAAGGTAAGCCATTGATTCTATACATATTAGCTATAGATACTTCACTGGGTGCACTTTTGGCACAACAGGATGAAAATAAAAAAGAGAGAGCTATATATTATATCAACAGAACATTGGTGTCTTATGAAATAAACTACACTATAATAGAGAAAGCATGCTTGGCATTGGTCTTTGCATCACAAAAATTAAGGCATTATATGTTAGCACACTCTATTAAGCTGGTAGCTAAGATTAATCCACTCAAATATCTTCTCGGCAAAGCAATGCTTACAGGAAGACTGGCTAAATGAGTCATGGTTCTTACAAAATTTGATAATGAATATGTGGAATGTAAAGCCATCAAAGGATAGGTTATCATAGACCAACTTGCTAATGCTCCACTTGAAGACAGTCAGCCTCTACATATAGAATTTTTGGATGAATCAATCATGCACCTTACTCAACAATCATGGAAGATTTTCTTTGATGGGTCTTTCACTCAACATGGTTCTGGTGCCAAAATACTTTTTATTACTCCTCAAAAATATTCAATTCTAAAAGCTTACAAGATTCTCTTCCCTTGCACAAACAACATTGCAAAATATGAAGCTTTGGTAAATGGGATCAAGCTGGCCATCGAGTGGAAGATTGTTGAATTACACATCTATGGAAAATTTCAACTCATTATCAACCAAATACTTTACCTTCGTATCATTTCAGCAGATCCCTAGGTCAGCAAATAGAGTAGCAGATGCAATGGCCACCTTGGCATCTATACCATAGCTACAGGAATCCAATTTCCGCTTTGAATTCCTGGTGGAAGAGTTATATTATCCTGCCTATGATTCTCCTGAGTCCCAAATGGTTTGTTCTATTATTGGACATGACTCATCTCGCTATAGCCACATTTACTCTTACTTGCGAGACCAAGTTGTCCCTGCTAATCTTTCTCGAAATGAAAAAAGGAACCTGATCCAAAATGCATCATGGTATGTCATCATTGTTAACGACCTATTTAGGCAAGGTTTAGATAGTACTTTGCCTAGATGTCTAGAAACTGAGGAGTCTCAACGTGCATTATCTGAAGTCCATGAAGGTGTTTATGGATCCCATTCGAATGATCTAACTTTAGCATGGAAACTACTAAGTGCTGGCTACTACTTGCCAGACATGGAGAAAGAAGCTATTAAATTTGCTAAAACCTATGAAAAGTGTCAGCTACATGGGCACCTTATACATGCTCCAGCAAGGGATCTCATACCCTTTGTTACACACTCGCCCTTTCAACAGTGGGCATTTGATCTAATTGGCCAAATATATCCTGCATCATCTAACGGACACAAGTTTATTATAACTGCCACTGAGTACTTCACTAAGTGGGTAGAAGCAGTTCTACTCATCAAAGAAACCGGTAAACAAGTAGCTCTGTTCATCCTTAATTATATCATTTGTAGGTATGGTATACCTTCAACCATTATAACTTACAATGGAGGATAGTTCAAGGACAAAGATCTAAATGAACTCTATGAAAAAGTCAAAATAAAACAACACTAGTCATATGTGTACTACCCTCAAGGTAATGGACAAGTCAAAGCATCTAACAAGAATCTGTTGACTATCTTACACAGAAGAGTCAATAAATCTAGAAAGGATTGGCATCTATAGCTCAATTCTGCCCTGTGGGCTTATAGAACAAGTATCAGAACACCTACTGGGGCTACACCTTTTTCTTTGGTGTATTGGTCCGAAGCAGTATTACCTATTGAAGTAGAAATACCATCTCTAAGAGTTTCTTTGCAAGGTCTTGTTATTAATAAAGACTACAAGATAACTAGATTGCAAGAACTCGAATTGCTGGATGAACATCGGCAAGCGGCGTTTGATCATCTAAGAGCATATCAAAAGAGAATGTCTAGAGGTTATAAAAAAAAGGTTCGACAACGAGAATTTCAAGTTGGTGACCTTGTTCTGAGAGAAAATCCTAAGAATGAATAGTTTCGATACAACAAAGGGAAGTTTGAATCCAACTAGCTGGGTCCCTACAACATTACTGTAGTGTTTGGCTCTAGTGCCTATCAACTCTCAACATCTGAAGGAGAACAACTCCGTGAACCGATCAACACCATCCACCTGAAGAAATTATTCACCTAAATATTCTTTGCTCTAGCAGCCTATGTAGCTAAAAAGTCATGAAGAAATCCTAAAAATCAGAAAAGCCTTGAAGAAATCCTAAAAATCAGAAAAGTCCTGAAGAAATCCTAAAAATGAAAAAAAAAAGTCTTGAAGAAAATCAAAAAAAGAAAAAAAAAAGAAATAGAAAAAAAAAAGGAAAAAGAGAGAAAATGCCTTGGTGAAAACCTAGTAAATAGGCACCTTGGTAAAAAAAATAAAAATGAATCTTTGCCAAGCAGGTGAAAACCTGGCAAACAAGTGCCTATTGTAGTCAAGCGCTCCATCTATCAACGCAACATTGGCATTCCTACTTTCATGCATCTTTTTCTTTCACTTGTACATATTTCAGTCACTTTTGTGACATCCTGGTTCGTTGGAACCCTCATGGATTGAAATTGTTCAATGTCCTAGTCTTAAGTTAATCAAAAGAGCACATTACATGTCCTAAGCAATATCCACCAAGTCATCTTTACGTCAATGAAACCTGGTCATCCACTCCAAGTCAGTCACCTGTCTCCTGACTACTAAAGAGTTTTATCACTGAGTACACAAGAAAAACAACATTATTGAAAACAATCACTGAACAGTTTGAGCTATGCATGAAATTTTATTTGTGTGCTGTCTTTTATATTGGTTTTTCAATTATTATCCCTTTGAGTAACTCAAGGAAGTCTATCTTGGCTAAGAGGAGAAAGGATTGGGGGCATAATATTTTCTTTGTTTTCTACTTGTAGGAATGATTCCAATGATCTGAAACCATCTAATTAGTTGGGTGTCTGTGATAAGTGCCTTCACATTAAGGTGAAATCGCCACACATACCTCGACTCCACTTATTTGTATGTTATAGGGAGGTTCCCATCATTTCTTTGTCTATTTTGAAGGAATTTATTTATCATGCAATCCACGACCCTGCGAAATCTGTCCAAGGATATAAACGAAAAAGGGTCATTGTGGACAAGATGATTAATATTGCACATGAAAATTAAGGAACTTTAATCTGCCTGATGTGGTTGTAAAATGCTCAATGATAAAAATTAAGCTTTTCAAATCCAGTGACTAGGTTTAGGTTGCATCTCATTGTGCATCTCATTTCAATTTCATTCTACATCTTGTGAATTTAGAGTGATTTCAGCATGATAACAATGATTTCTTTATCTTTTGAATGAGAGTTTGAAGCTTCATCATTTTCTCCGCTAAGTGGTTTTTATCATTATTTCCCCGGTCGAGTACTTGTGTACTAATATGTTAGCTGCATACATAAGCATTTTATATAGATTGATACGTTCATTATCATTCATTTGCATTCATCTTATTGCATTGAATATATATATATATATATAATTTGCACTACTCATTACTCATCGCCTGGTGGAGGAGGTGGAGCTTGCTGACATGGATCCTGACGAGGTGCCTGAGCTCCCTCTGATTGAGCCATTTACTGTGAGTACGGTACAACCTGCTACACTACTGGAACTGCTACACTATAAGCCACAACATAATAGGTTGCCTGACTCGTCTAATGGAGAACCTCCTGCTGAAGAGTGTCTCGCTCTTCCCTCATCGTTGTGACCTGATGATCGTGCTTGGCTCTGAGCTCAACTACCTGATGATCTCTCTCTACTGTAAGATCCGATAGCTATCAGTCTCGCTCTACCACCTAAGTTTGTGCCACTGTCAGCTATGACTACAAACCCATTAGGCATACTCCCATCAATCGCGTTGTGTTAGCCCCTTGATCCCTCGCAGGCTCTCTGCCTCCATCTCCTTCTCCATCACCTCCTCCATCTCCACCTCTAGCTCCCCCTGCTCCTCTCTCCTCTACCTCACCTATCTCGGTACTGCTCTCTCCTCCACCCTCTGGCACTATCACTCCACCAAGTCTCACTCCAACCATCCCCAGGGATCCACCCTCTCCTCTCTGTTGTCTACCACCAGCTGGTACCCCATTGTTGCTAGCACCAAGATCACCACCTGCCCGCTTCGGAGCCTCGGCGCTCTGTCTCTGTCCCTATCCCTATCCCTATGCGGGGGCATCATCCTCTATCTCCTTTATGTGAGGTACTTGCTTAGATGGATCCATAAATCTTGGGAATGGATGTTGCTGGAACCAATCCCTATACTGGGGCAAGACCCTCGCATCTGCAACATCATCCATATAGTCCCATCTGAGATGCTATAATCCAATCAGCTCCTGCATACTCAAGGCATAAGATAATCTCGGTGCCCATCCTTGCCTCTCCTCATATTCATAACATGCATATGTAGTGTACTCCTACAAGATCCCCCAAGGTCTACCATACTGCCTAATCACTCCGGAAACAATGAGTCGCTCGACTAATATCTATGATCTACCGATGAGAGGGTGAGTCACGAACAAATCCCTACAAATAACCCTCCAATCATCCCATGGCTCTAGACCCCTTACGGTCTCCATGTCATGGACATCAAATCATCCAGCTGTCATCTCCAAAAATTTGTCTTGCCCAGATGGGGCTAAGTAACATATCCTAAATATCTATATACAATGGGTTGACTAGGCTCTCTGCCATCATTTACAATTGGCCTGCAAATCAAGAGGTGCTCCCAGGCCCATACCTGAAAAATCAAAACTCCTACAACCATACTCTTCCCATCCCTAAATACAATCTCATGCATCTCATGATACATGTGTGCTAATATACAAGAGCCCTAGCCTAATCTCTAAGGGGTCTCAATAAGCCTCTCTAACATCCTGCCCCATCCACACAAAAAACCATGTTGTTTCCTATCCGGCATCAAAAAACAGCCAATAAAACCTACCAAGATGCAAGCAAGTGGAAAGTCCTCACTGTACCTATCCATCATCACATCCCAACTGATAGAATGCGTCAGGATATCAGGATCCCTGAAAACATGTCTAACAACTAGTAACCCAGGAAGCTATGCTACATCATAATCAACCTTACCCCTAGCAAAAGGGATAAGGAGAATCATGTATACGTCCTTAGGAGTGATGGTCATCTCCCCAACTGGAAAGTGGAATGTGTTACGCTCAGAATGGAATTTCTCTACAAGTGCAATCAGCATTCCATGATTCACACGGATATCAGGTAAATCAAGAAGGTAGGTCAATCCACACAAATCAATATGTGCCCGGTCAACCTCTGACAAATGACGCACTATTGTCATTGTCAATGGATATACACATCTGAAAAGAATGTGAGGCAATCGAACCTGCAAAAAATCAAACAACGGAGCATCAGAAAACATTTTAAATTAGCCTATAAGAGAAGCAAAACAACACACAAATTCAACTACGTCAACTGCAAAGTCAAAATTTCAAGTTTGCACCTTTAAAAATGCTCACTATTTTCCAAACGACAAAACATCACAAGGGCAGAAACTCGTACAAGTCAGAAATAGACCTAATACGACAAAAGACTCCCATACGACAAAAGAATAGTCCTAGGATGACAAAAGGGGCTCTTTTGAATGTTCTCATACGATATAAGGGTAGGCCTCGAATGAAAAAACTGATGGACTAAAATGAAAAAAAAGACTTAATCAGTTTGTCGTACGAGACAGGATCCTGTCTCGCATGACAAAACGAGAAAGCCCGACTTCAAATTGCAAAAAATTGAAAAATTTAACAAAAAAATTCAAAATTGAAATGAATAACAGGCTTAAGATAGATCACTTACCACTGGCTCATAGTTCTGAGGTCGATTATGTCATCTCTGGCTATTGAATCGATGCATATGAGTGGGAACCACCATTTTTCTTCACAGAAGGCTTTTTGAATTTTTAAACTTGGAGGGTTAAAATGAATTGAAAATGACACTTTTACCCCATATATAGCCAAAACCCTAATTTTTGAACTTGCTCTGATGGACATGAAAATTGTACCCTTAGCTAATTTGCTCATCCTCATTCCATTTTCAGGATCGAAATCAAAATTTGAGATCATTCTGCTAGTCAATTTCAAAAATTTGGACCACTTAGCACTTTTCATCAAAAGCTCATTATTTCTTCAATTTGTGCTCAATTTCTAGTGAATCAACGCTAAATCTCAATTTATTCTACAAATCAACTTTCGCGCTCAATCTCTCATTAATCAATGCCAAATCTTTGAATATTCCTCTTAATCACTTTCGTGCTCAAATCAATATCATCGTTAAACAATTGCCTATAATCATGTACCCTTGCTATCTTTCGATTTCTCTCTCGAGGGGGCATACTCATGACCTCATGACCTCAAAGTCGAGAATTTCTTTCAAAAATATTCATTACAAGTCAAGAAGCTAAGCTTCATCGAATCAATCGCTAGGGTCATATTAGTTTTATTGCTTCAAATCAAGCTGATATTTGTCTTCATCTGAATCAATCTCTTAATGTTAATCAGTTTCATCACTTTTCATCAAGTTGATTATTCATTTAAACTCAATCAAAATTTTAAAGAGTATCTTTGATCACATGCTCAATCTAAGTAGGTGTTCAGTTTCATCGCTTCAAATCAAGATGGACAGTTTATCTTCGCTCATCGTATCTTGATCAATCAAGTTTAAGATTGGTTTTCTCTTTGCTCATTGAGTCTAGTTCAATCAAGTTCTAGATCAGTAAGATTTGCTTCTTGATCAATGAAGTTCAAGTTCAGTATCTTTTCTCTCTATCATTCCTAGTTCAATCAAGTTCAGGATCGGTATCGCTTTAATCAACTTTGTTCAGCTTCATTGCTTCAAATCAAGTTGAACACCTCACTTTAAACAATTGCCTATAATCATCTAGTTCGTGAGCGATCAAGTTCAGAACTGGTATCTCCTAGACATCAACTATTCTTTGAACCAACGCGTTGCTCGCACATTAATTCAAAGAGGGGCAAATGTAATACCCTAAAAATGGTCATCTAAACCATGAGCCCCTAATCTCGACAACATCACCAAGGTCCTAACCAAAGGTAATTAAATAAATCTTGAGCACAAAATTAATTCTTTAATCATCAAATGTCACATGGCAAACTAATCAACCAATATTAATTAAATATTTATTTAATTAATTAATCATTCTAGGTAAATCATTTTTAAACAATTATCTTATCTATTTTATTAAATATCTTTTGCATATTTAATTAAATAAATCATTTTGCCATTAAATCATCAAAAAGAGGAATTAATTTAAAAAATAAATAAAAATTGCCATAAATCTTCAAAAAAGGAAACAAATCAAGAAAGAGGAATTGGAAATTATGAGCACAAATCTTCAAAAAAGGAAACAAATCAAAAAAGGAATTAATTGACAAAAAAAAGAATTAAAAATTGAGAAAAGAAATCAATTGGAGATAATCTTGAAAAACAAATTAAAAATTGATAAATAATCTCAAAGAAAGCAATTAAAACAATTAAATTTTAAAATTGAATGAAATAGAGAATTAATCAGTTTTTTTCTGATTTTATCTTAATTTTAGTTCAATTTCCTTTAAACTGAGAAAAGCATCCAATCACATCAATTCACCTAGATTGTGCTTCCTCTTGGAAAATCTTGACCATTCATCATCATTTGATCTCAGTCATTGGTTTCTTTTTGAATTTTCTATAAATATAGGCTCTCATCTCTCATTCAAGATCCTAGAGAATATATTGTTATTATGTTGTTTTTGCTCTAGGTTCATTGAGAATTTGCATTGAGATATTGCATATTAGTTATTTCATATTGCTTGAATAATTTAGCTTAAATATTCATATATTACTTAAATCATGTTAGATTAATCTTGCATATCTAGCTTAAATCTTGCATCCATTTAGCTCCTATTCATGCTCAGCGAATTAAACTTGAATATGGATCCATCATTTAATTTTTTGGATTTTCTATATAGTTTGCACTATATATTTAATTTGAATTTAACTTTGATTTTTCCCTTATTTTGGCCTAACGCCCTGCCACGTGGCAGTCTCTGATTCGCTGATAAGGTCCACTGGGTGCCACCTCATATGACACCTCATCAATCTGCCACCTCACTGCCTCGTCACTACCACATGTATGCCACCCGTCTGCTTGCTTGTTGGCCACCTCATTGCCACCTCAGCGACACCTTAGCAGGACCCACGAGCTAGACCTCCACTTGGACCTACCACTTGTGCGCCATGTCATCTTTCATTGTTTCGCAATGTGTAATGAACATGCATCTTTCCTTCGCGAATCCACGCACACCGTTGGATCTTGCCAAACATGCTCGATCTTTAGCCTTCGTTTTTCACACATGCTTTTCGTTATTTTGCGAAGGGTATTCTTCGAGCATCTTCCCTTCGCGAATCAATGCGCACCATCAATCTTCTATGAACCTGCACGATCTTTAACCCATTCATTCTCTGAAAAATCACCTCGAGATCCGTGCTTGCATAGGGTCCACTTGGTCACCTCACAAAGCGTACCCACATTCATGGGGTCCACCTGGGCACCCATCAACACCTTACGTTAAAAGCCTCAAGATTTTGACACTATGGTAGTGTGGAGCTTTGCATATAAATATCAAAAAATTACATTGCCCAACCAATGTGGGACTAAAGCTTATGCCTGAAACTGTGCATTTTGAAGATTTTCCAGACCCTTGCGAAATTGCATTTGGATTGAAGGTTGTAATGGTCTTGGATTTTTTTTTTTTGATAGCTACTAACACATTGAACTTGTTGAATGGTTTCATTGCCCCAGTCTACAACGCAATCCTAGGAGGAAGTAACTTTACATCTACAATGCACTTACTTGAAGGTTTCTAAATCCTTTTACCTCACCATTCTGGCACAGTCTGAATGCACAATAGGGAGGAGTGGCAATGTTGTGGTCTTTGGATAACACCTGCCAATGCTTTTGCTAAGAAATTTTTTGCAGTGTCTTCAATCACCACTCCACACAAAGAGAGATTGCTGCCAATGTGCACTTGTCATTTCATTTAGAAGGTTTATAAATAACCTTTACCCATAACATGGGAGGGCGGGGCTTTAAGCCTGCTATTTGCATTAATTTGGTTTCTCCAAGGTTTCATTTTGACACTGCCACCACTCACGGCAGGGACCACGCAAGGAGGGAGTGAATTTTCTATGGCTGAAATCTTTTGCATTTCCTAAACTCCACTCCACATGAAGGGAGGTTGCTAGCAAGGGAGCTCCACACCACATTCACCAAACAGAGGACAACACTAGTAATTGCATTTGCAGGTTTCTTTTAACCTTGCCCTTCCACATGTCATGCAGGGAGGAGCTGCTAATGTGGTTTCTTCAACTCCATGTTCCACGCAGGAGCTGCCATTTCATTTGCATAAAAGTCTCTAAAACCCTTTTCAACACCTTCTACTTGCAATGTCATAGAAAATAGGGAGGAGTAGCTATCAATGTCATTTGCTAAGTAGTATTTTCAATTGCTGAACATTGGCCATTCAGCTACATGAGGGAGGATGGACCTTTTGCAGATTGTATGTGTTTTAAACTCCTTCATGCCCTCCTCACATTACACTTGCTAACTACAGCTATGAAAAACTTCTTCTGGCTATCATGCAGAGGGTGAAGGCTGCTCCATTTGCTAATAGCATTTTCCTGGGGGGTTCTAATACCATTCATATTATAAAAAAACCTCCGTGCTATCTAATGACTTAATTGAAGTGTTGTGTATTCCAGATACAGAAACAGGTCCACTTTTCACACACACATTTAGGTGCATTGGTATGCATCATTCTGATGCATTTCACAGTCATATCTTGTGATCCAGATTGATGAGTGGAGGTTGTTGTTAGCAATATACTGAAATTGATTATGTGTTGTCATTGATGTCAACACTAGTTCGGTTGGTTATTGACTTGTTCCGGTTTGACTTAGTTTTGGTTGAGGTTTTTAGAGATTTTGATTTGGTATGATCAAATTGTCAGATTCGGTTTTGGATGGTTATTTAGGATGATTATATACTTTTCATACTCAATTGGTTCATGATTTGGTGCTCTAGAAGCTATCGTTTATGTTCTACTTTTCCGGTTGATATTCTTGGTACCGGTTGGTGATATCAGTTGGTGATATTTGATGAAATAGTTAATTTGTTTTGGTTTGACTTATAGAAATGGTTCATAACATTTCGCAGGTGTTCTTGATCGTGTCCTAATTGTTTGGTGGCTTTGCATTGGCTGGCATGCTGATTTGGTGATCCTATTTGGATCCGGTTGGTTATTCTATGTTATTAACACTGAGGGTTTCTATCGGTTGGCATAACGTGTTGTATTTTGTCTTGGTGGACTTTTTGGTGGTTATAATTATTTGGGAATTTGAATTAGGTCCATTCTATGTAATGTAAATCATAATATTGGTCTGATGGTATCGTGTGATGTAATTTTTGTAATTATGAGTTATGGGTTTAGGGTTTAGCCGATCTTGTTATCAAGGTTGATGATCTCTATATATATAGGTGATATATTCATGTAATTTACATGGTATGGTTATGTTTGCATTATCAAAGAAGTGTTTTATGTGCGAACAAGGTTATATCATTCAATGAAGGTTTGAGGAGAGTTTGGTATTGCAAGGTAAAAATATGTGCTTAACCAAAGCTGTATCAAGCATGAGGAGATGCTATTTCCATAGTTCATTTCCTCTGGATTGTAGTCTGATGTTTATGTAAGTCAGTGAGACTTCCCTTTTGTGATGAGCAGTGAGCTCTAGGCGGTTGGCCTGATTGCAATTGCAATCCCCATTGTAATATTTCACATACTATTGCAGAAGTATTATCTGACTATGGGTAGGGTTTCCCACCATGGTTTTCCCCTTAACCAGGTTTTCCACATCATAAATATTAGTGTTGTGTGTTCTATACTTTCATGCTTTATCTTTCACTATGCTATTTTCATTGTGCTCTGGTAGAAGGTTTATAATTTGCATTAATTGTTTAACTTGTGGAAAACTAATTCACCCCCCCTCTTAGTTTTGCTCTGGTTCATTCTAACAATTGGAATCAAAACTTGTTAATAGTTGGTATTAAAGTGAGGTCATCACTACAGAAGCTTAACTACTTGAGGAGATCCGATGGCATGAAGTTCTTCATTTAATCCCTACTGGAAGGAGATTCCTAGATTTGATGGTACAAATTATAAATTATGGAAGGAGTGAATGAAGATTCATTTGAGATGTCTTCGAGCAGAAGTTTGGGAGATAGTATAAAAAGGTTATACACCTCATGATCCTAATTATGGAACTCTAGCACCTGTTGATGAACTGAAGAGAGTTGATAATGATGTCAGGGCAAAAGAAGCCTTTTTAAGTGCCCTCTCTGATGAGAAGGTGTTGAATGTCACAGAGCTAGAAAATGCAAAGTAGATCTGGTTGAAGCTTGAAACTCTATATGAAGGTGACCAAGCAATAAAGATTGCAAAACTTGAAGGTTTTTGTGTTAGATGAAAATTTGAAGATGGAAGAAGATGAGAAGATAAGTTCTTTCATGGATAAGTGGATGAGATTGTCATGGGAATCAAATGCTGCAGTGGAATGGTTAATGAGGATGAGATTGTTTCAAAAATTCTAAGAGTTATACCTCTGGCTTACAAGATGAAGGCTACTACAATAAATGAGCTCTAGACAATGTCAACTACCCCTGTTACCAGAGATACATTACTTGGTAAATTGACTACTTTTGAATTTGAGGAGCTTGGAGATCAAAACGATACTAAAACAGAGACTACATTTAAAGCATATGCCTCTGGTAAATAGAAGATAGATTGGAAGAAGTTATACGCTAAGGAGTTGGAAGACATTGAAAGAGAAGATAGAGAACTTGAAGAGTTGGAAGCCCTAATTGCTAGAAGAATCCCTAAAGTACCAATTGGAAGTAAGTATGAAGGAAAAGTTCCTTTTAAATGTTTTTCATGCAATAAGAGTGGTCATTTTGCTTCTAGATGTCCTGAAAGAGATGCTAGGAATCATGAAAGATTTATGAGGAATTATAAACCTAATATGGAATATCAGATTAAAGATAGATATAGAAGGAATAAGGACAAATCATGTTATTATGGTGGTGATGATGATTTTTGTATTTCTGATGATTCTGATGATGGTGAACCTGTAAGTGGATGTGGTAATGGAAGCTCGGGAAAATATTGTCTTT
Organism: Cryptomeria japonica; assembly: GCF_030272615.1. Taxonomy (NCBI): domain Eukaryota; kingdom Viridiplantae; phylum Streptophyta; class Pinopsida; order Cupressales; family Cupressaceae; genus Cryptomeria; species Cryptomeria japonica. Next base: position 465,475,601 of record NC_081410.1, on the reverse strand, counting down.
ATTTTTATCAAGAATGAATTGTTAGGATAACCAGTGGACAACTGAGAGGGAGGGTGAATTAGTTGTCAATAGATTATAAAAATTTAAGCACACAAAACCTTTTACTAGAATGCATAAACCAAATACCAGAATAGAAGATATAACAATTAAGCACAAACATAAATCATATAATAATTACCAACCATCCATAACACATAACACCAGGATTTATACGTGGAAAACCCAGTAAAGGGAATAACCATGATCAAAAAAGGAGCCTCACTAACTACAAAATAAATCCAGACTACAATCCAGAAACATGAATGAACTGCAAGAATAGCATCTCCTATGTCTGAGTACAGTTTTGGTTAAGCTCAATACTAGAGGTCTTAAACCTCTTACACAAACCCAATTTGATCACCTATGATCGACCAAAACCTTAGCATATGATTACAACTTTATTCGCACACCAATAATCTCATAACCCACATACCACGATCTACAAAGAGATCTTACATCATATTTATACCAATCTGGGACTTAAACAATTAGGTCGGCCACCTAAAAGATAATACAATAAATCCATTACATAATCTCGCAAACCAATGATAAACCAAGTCGTCCTAAGACCAAAACAACATAAACCAATCAATAAATCCAACTGATAATGCATCGGGAGCATCAACCAATACTTTACATAAACCAGTCCATAACCTAGCATAATAAGATAGAATAGAATAGGTCTGGTGTTAACTGCAAACACCACTAATAAACTAGAACACGAACATGATAACCATTAGCATCCTAATAACCTTCTAGAAACTGCACCAACACCACTTATCGAATTCACCAAAAGATCTTCAACAAAGTTCTGTCGGTAAAACCCTTACTAGTAACCAAAAGGATTACTAGAACAAATGATAGCTTCCAGATCATCAAATCCCAAACCAACTGAATGTGATACACATTAGGAACATATGAATAACCAATCCAAACCAATTCCACAAGCCAAAACATGCCAGAGAAGATCTCCAGATCAACATCATAATCCAACCACTATAACGGAACCCAGTAGACAGCAAAACAACCAGTGTTGACATCAATGACAAATATCAGTGCAATACATAATCAATTCCTCCAAATTTCCAACAATCTCCCCCTTTGGCATTGATGGCATCAGTAGATGTGAAAAAACTTCAAGTGCCAAGAAATGCCAAACAAGTCTCCCCCAATGGAAGACATCCAACAATCTCCCCAAAATGATATGACAATGAATTTTTGAACCAACAGACCAAAATCCCCCTGTGAATGATATCCATGTTAAGATCTTTTTTTCACATAAATATCTCTCTCCCTTTGACATCAATGTTATAAATATGACATAAACATGAAAGAAAAACCATACATCCTTTGAACCACATAGCCGACTACTCCCCCTAAGTAGTAGCACCAACAAATCAATCTGGTATGAATGATAGTTCTGATAATTCATGTCGGACTGATGCCAATCAGCATCACTCAAGTCTCTACCAAAGGGGCAAAAACTCCCAATCTATCTCTAAGGTACTCAAATGATTCCTTAGGCAAAGGTTTAGTGAAGATATTTGCAATCATCTCTTTTGTGTTCACATAAACTAGTCTAATTTCATTTGCTTCCACCTTCTCCTTCAGAAAATTATACTTGATAGAAATGTGCTTTGTCTTAGAATGAAATACTGGATTCTTTGATATGTCAATAGCAGCAGAGTTATCACAGTGAATAACTATAGGTTCATTGGAATCTACTCTTATATCCTTCAACATTTGCTTCATCCATAGAACTTGTGTACAGTTAGTAGCAGCAACAACATACTCAGCTTCAATAGTAGATAAAGAAGTACATGACTATTTCTTGCTGATCCATGAAACAAGTTTCTTTCCAAGAAAGAAAGCTCTATCGGATGTGCTTTTCCATTCATCAACATCTCCAACCCAGTTTGCATCTGTATATGCACATAGTACAAAGTATGTTGGCAATATGGATGAATTGATTATGTGTTGCATTGATGTTTTGTCATTGATGTCAACACTAGTTGTTTTGGTTGGTTACTGACAAATAGGTTTTGGTTACCGGTAGAAGATATCATCAACAAATACTTCAACAATCAATATGTCATCATTAGTGATCTTATAATATAAAATACTGTCAACATTAACTTTTAGTAAAACAAAGCTTCAAAAGTAATTTGTTCAATCTAGCATACCAAGCTCTAGGTGCTTGTTTCAATCCATATAAAGATTTCCTTAACCTAAAAACCATGTTTTTGTCATCTGAAAGTGAAAATCAATTAGGTTTCCCAAAGTAAACTTCCTCTTCAAGATCTTCATTCAAAAATGCACACTTAACATCCATCTGATAAACCTTGTATTTCTTATGGGCAGCATAAGCAAGAAATAATCTCACAACTTCAATCCTAGCTACCAAAGAAAAAGTATCATCATAATCAATTCCTTCCTTTTGATAATATCCTTTACATACCAATCTAGCCTGATTCGTCACAATTTGTCCATCCTCATTCAATTTATTCCTAAAGACCCACTTAGTTCCAATAACATTCTTATTTTTAGGTCGGGGAACTAAAGTCCATGTGTTGTTCTTTTCAATCTGATCTAATTCCTCTTACATATCTCTCATCCAACATTCATCTTTACAAGCTTCAATAACTGATGTCAGTTCAACTTGAGAAATTAAACATACCTCATCAACTCCCAACCTTCTTCTTGTCATTACTCCATTTTTCTTATCTCCAATGATCTGATCTTCTGAATGATTTGACCTTACATACCTAGGAGTCTTCTGGCTTTTTGTTTCTCTTCTCTGATCTTCAGTTACTATTTAATTTTCTGATACTGTCGGGGTAACTGGTTCAACATTTTGTTCTGGTACAAGTGCTACCGGTTCAACTATTATCATCTCCACTTCCAGTTCTCTCTCATAAGTTTGGATTTGACCTTTGTATTGCTCATCCACCTTGACATTAGCACTCTCCACAATTCTCAGCAATCTTTTGTTATAACATCTATATGCTTTGCTTTCATTAGAATAACCAAGAAATATCCCTTCATCAGATCAAACTTTCCAATGGAATCATCTCTTTTGATATAGCATTTACTACCAAAGATTCTGAAATACTTAACTATAGGTGTATGACCAAACCAAAACTCATAAGGTATCTTACCGGTGTCTCCTTTGACATGAACTCTATTGAATGTATATATTTTTGTGCTCATAGCTTCTCTCCAATAGATATGAGGCATATTAGCTTCCATCATCATAGTTCTAGCTGCATCCAAGATAGTTTTGTTGTTTCTTTCCACAACACCATTATGCTAGGGTGTTCGGAGTGTAGACAATTATCTCCTTATCCCATGCTTCTCACAATAACTATTAAATTCACCAGATGTGAATTCTCCACCCTGATCTGACCTTAAGCATTTAATCTTCAACCCTATCTCTATTTCAACTTTAGCTTTAAAGATCTTGAACTTTTCAAAAGCTTCATATTTCTCCCTTAGAAAAGTAACCCACATCATTCTAGAATAGTCATCGATGATTATCATGAAATATCTATCACCCTGAATTTTTTTAATTCTAACAGGACCAGACAAATCAGTATAAATAAGAGCAAGAAAATCATTAGATTTATCTTGTATACTCTTAAAAGAAGTTCTGACTTATTTTCCCTTTTGACATTCCTTACATGTCGGATTATAGGGCTTCACAATCTTAGGTATATCTCTAACATCCTTAGTTTAACTAATCTTTACAATGCAATCAAAATTCACATGACACAACCTCTTATGCCATAGCCAACTCTCATCAATTTGTGCAATCAAACATGTCTTCTCACCGAAGTTCAAATGAAATATGTTACCTTCAGTCTGATTACCAGTTGCAATCTCCAATCTAGATTTGTTAATGATTTTGCATTTTTCATCCTTGAACTGTAATTGAAATCCCTTATCCATCAACTATCCTACACTCAAAATATTATGCCTTAAACCTTCAACATAATAAACATTATGGGTATTGTGCTTACCATCTAATGATATAGCTCCTTTTTCTTTGATCAAGCATGCTTTGTCATGTCCAAATCTAACTAGACTACCATCAAATTCTTGTAAAGATAGAAACTTCCTTTTATCTCCAATCATATGATGTGAGCATCCACTATCTATCACCCATTCATCCTTGTCTTCAATTTTAGTAGCAAGGGCCTTTTCCTTATTTTCAATAATAGGTGTCAGAGCATCTTTGTTGATAGCAAAAAATACCCATTCCTTTCCACTGCCGGATCCACTAGGTGTATCTTGTGTTGGTTCATTATCAGAATTAGTCACACCTTCCTCATCTACATAGTAACACAATTTGTCTTTGTTCCTCCTATACTTATGCTTGTTCTGATAATCATTGTTAGGGCTAAAATATCTTCTATATTTCTCCTCAAATCTTGAATTCCTCTCAGGACATCTAGATGCAAAATGACCTCTCTTATTACATGCAAAACATTTAAAAGTTGTTTTTCTTCATACTTACTTTTTGTTGGACCATTAGGTACTCTTCTAGCAAATAGGGCTAAAAGTTGCTCAAACTCATCATCTTCTTTCTTCATTTCCTCTAGTTCCTTCGCATATAAAGCTTTCCAATCACTCTTGTCAGTTGATGATGTAAATATATGAAAAGCAAATTCAGCCTTTGCAGCTCCTTGAGGACCAAATTCTTCAAGCTCAAAAGCAGATAACTTTTCAACCAAAGTATCCCTATTAACAGAAGTGTTAGACATTTTTCTCAACTCATTAATTGCAGTAGCCTTCATGTTATAAGCCGATGGCAAAGCTCTCAATACTTTAGACACAATCTCATCTTCGCTCAGAGATCCACCACAACACTAAATTCCCATAACGATTTCATTAACTCTTTCCATAAAAGAAGTAATCCTTTCATCTTCTTCCATTTTCAGGTTCTCATACCTCACCTAGTAACCATCAAGTTTAGTAATTTTAATAGTAGGGTCACTTTCATTTAGAGTCTCCAACTTATCCCATATAGCCTTTATAGATGATTGGTCAGTTAATCCCATTATTTGGTGATCAAAAAGTGCACTCAAGAGGGCTTCTCTAGCTCTACAGTCATTTTCAATGTTCTTATCCAAGTCTGTCGGAGGAGGATTGACAGATGCTGGATTATAAGGAGTATAACCTTTCTCAGTGATCTCCCGAATCTCTTTCCCAATAAATCTCAATTGAGTCTCCATCTGAATCTTCCATACTCTGTAATTTTTTGAATCAAGCTTATGGGTGTCTCTCCGGAAAACAACTATAGATGAACTATTAGTTTCCATAGGATATTCCTTAAGAGGTTAAGCTTCTACACAGAGGACCAAGCTCTGATACCAATTCTTAGGATAACCAGTGGACAACTAAGAAGGGGGGTGAATTAGTTGTCAACAGATTATAAAACTTTAAGCGCACAAAACCTTTTACTAGAATGCATAACCAAATACCAGAATAGTAGATATGACAATCAAGCACAAACATAAATCACAAAACAATTACCAACCATCCATAACACATAACACTGGAATTTATATGTGGAAAACCTGGTAAAGGGAAAAACCACAGTGGGAAGCCTACCCACAGTCAGATAATACTTTTGTACTAAGTATGTGATTACAATAAGAGGGGCATGCACATGCAGGAAGGCCCACAACCTAGAACGTGTTGTTCATCGCAAAAGGAGCCTCACTGACTACAAAATAAATCCAGACTACAATCCGGAAAGATGAATGAACTGCAAGAATAAAATCTCCTATGCCTGAGTACAATTTTGGTTAAGCTCAATACTAGAGGTCTTAAACCTCTTACACAAACCCAATTCGATCACCTATGATCGATCAAAACCTCTGCATATGATTACAACTTTATTCGTACATAGATAATCTCATAACCCACATACCACAATCTACAAAGATATCTTACATCATATTTATACCAACTTGGGACCTAAACAATTAGATTCACCACCTAAAAGATAATACAATAAATCTGTTATATAATCTTGCAAACCAATGATAAACCAAGTTGGCCTAAGATCGAAACAACATAAACCAATCAATAAATCCAACTGGTAATGCATCGGGAGCATCAACCAACACGTTACATAAACCGGTCCATAACCTAGCAAAATAAGATAGAATAGAATAGGTCCGGTGCTAACTACAAACACCATCGATCAACTGGAACATGAACATGATAACCATTAGCATCATGATAACCTTCTAGAAGCCGCACCAATGCCACTTATTGGATTCACCAAAAGATCTTCAACAAAGCTCTACTGGTAAAACCCTTACCAGTAACCAAAAGGCTTACTAGAACAAATGATAGCTTCTGGATCATCAAATCCTAAACCAACTAAATGTGATACGCATCAGGAATATATGAATAACCAATCCAATCAATTTCCACAAGCTAGAACATACCATAGAAGATCTCCAGATCAACATCATAATCCAACAACTCTACCAAAACTCGGTAGACAGCAAAACAACCAGTATTGACATCAATGCAACACATAATCATTTCCTCCAAATTGCCAACATGAATCTCTGGAACCTATCAATGATACAACTCATAGTGAGGAGAAAGCTCTAGCTGCTAAAATTGAAGAGAAAGATGAATGTGTTATAAACAATGATTTCTCACATCACATGACCGGTGATAAGAGGAAATTTCTAACTCTGCAAGAATTTGATGGCGAACTAGTCAGATTTGAAGACAACAAGGCATGCAGGATCAAAGGCAAAGGAACAATATCCCTAGATGGTAAGAACAGTACTGAAAATGTTTATTATGTTGAAGGTTTGAAGCATAATCTTTGAGTGTAGGTCAGATGGTGGATAGAGGATTTCATTTGCAATTCAAAGATGGAAAATGCAAGATTATGAATACATCTGGATTAGAAATTACATCCGAAACTCAAACCAAAGGAAATATTTTTCATTTTAGCTTCGGTGAGAAGTCATGCTTGATTGCTCAAATTGATGAAAGTTGTCTTTGGCATAAGAGGATGTGTCACATGAATTTTGATTCTATAGTTAAGATCCATTCAACCCAAGCTGTCAGAGAATTTGCCCAAGATTATCAAGCCTCATAATCCAGTATGTAGAGAATGTCAAATGGGTAAAGAAGTTAGTGTTAGGATAACCAATGAACAACTAAGAGGTGGGGGGGGTGAATTAGTTTTAAACAGATTATGAAACTTTAAGAAGACAAAACCTTTTACTGGAATGCATAAACCAAATACCAAAATAGTAGATATATCAATTAATTACAAACATAAACCATAAACCAAATACCATACATCCACAACACATAACATCAAGATTTGTACGTGGAAAATCCGGTAAAGGGAAAAACCACAATGGGAAGCCTACACACAATCAATAATACTTCTACAGTAAGAATGTGATTACAATAAGGGGCCTACACATGCAGAAAGGCCAACAGCCTAGAGCACACTACTCATTACAAAAGGAGTATCACTGACTAAAAAATAAATCCAGACTACAATCTGGAAATAAGAATGAACTGCAAGAATAGCATCTCCTATGCCTAAGTACAGTTTCGGTTAAGCTCAATGTCGAAGTTCTTAAACCTCTTACACAAAACCAATTCGATCACCTATGATCGACCAAAACCTTTGCATATGATTATAACTTTATTTGCACACAGATAATCCCATAACCACCATGCCACGATCTACAAAGAGATCTTACATCATATTTATACCAACTCGAGACCTAAACAATTAGGTCAGCCACCTAAAAGATATTACAATAAATTCATTACATAAACTCGTAAACCAATGATAATCCAAGTCGGCCTAAGACTAAAACAACATTTATCAAACAATAAAATCCAACCGGTAACGCATCGGGAGCATCCACCAACACGTTACATAAACCAATCCATAACCTAGCAGAATAAGACCGGACCTAAAATAGGTCACCATAAACCAAATGAAATACAACCAATCAAATGGAACACGAACATGATAACCATCAGCATCCTGAAAACCTTCTAGAAGTTGTACCAACACCACTTATCGAATCCATCAAAATATCTTCAACAAAGCTCTATCGGTAGAACCCTTACCAGTAACAAAAAGGCTTACTAGAACATATGATATCTTCTGCATCACTAGATCCTAAACCAACTGAATGTGACATGCATTTGAATAGCATGAATAACTGAACCAAACCAATTCCACCAATCAGAATATACCAGAGACAAATCTCTTGATCATCATCAAAGTCCAACCACTCTACCGGAATCCGTTAGACAACCAAAGAAGCTAGTGTTGACATCAATGACAAACACCAATGCAACACATAATCAATTCCTCCAAATTGCCATCAATATCCCCCTTTGGCATTGATGGCAACATTAGATGTGAAAAACATCCAAGTGCCAAGAAGTGCCAAACAAGTCTCCCCCAATGGAAGACATCCAATCAAATGATATATCAATGAAGTTTTGAACCAAATAACCAAACCATAGACCAAACTCCCCCTGTGATTGATATCTTTATTAAGCTCTATTTTTCACATGTATACCTCTCCCCCTTTGACATCAATACTGAAAATCTGACATAAACATCAAAGAAAACCCATAAAACCTCTGACCCACACAGCTGACTACTCCCCCTGAGTAGCAGCACCATCTCATCAATCCAGAATGAATGATAGTTTAGATAATTCATATCGGACTGATGCCAATCCGCATCACTTAAGTCTCAACCGGAGGGGCAGAGACCCCCAATCTATCTCTAAAATACTGAAATGATTCCTTGGGCAAAGGTTTAGTAAAGATATTTGCAATCTATTTTTTAGTGTTCACATAAACCAATCTGACTTCATTTGCTTCCACCTTTTCCTTCATAAAGTTATACTTGATTGATATGTGGTTTGTCTTAGAATGAAAAACCAGATTCTTTGATATGTCAATAGCAGCAGAGTTATCACAATGAATAACTACTAGTTCATTGCAATCTACCCTTATATACTTCAACATTTACTTCATCCATATAACTTATGTACAACTACTAGCAGTAGTAACATACTTAGATTCAATAGTAGATAAAGAAGTACATGATTGTTTCTTGCTGATCCATGAAATAAATTTCTTTCCAAGAAAGAAAGCTCCGCCGGATGTGCTTTTCCAGTCATCTATATCTGCAACCCAACCTGCATCTATATATGCACATAATGTAAAGTCATCATCTTCAGGATACCACAAACCATATTTAGTTGTTCCTTGTAAATATTTGAAAATCCTTTTCACTGCACTCTCATGATTCTCTCTAGGGTCACTCTGATATCTTGATAGAATATAAATTGAATTCATTATATCCAGTCTATTCTGAGTCAAATATCACAAACCTCCAATCATATATTTATACCTTGTAGGATTTACCGGAGCTGATACATCTTTCTTTATCAATTTATCACTTGTAACCATAGAAGTACCAATTGGTTTACAATTTCCCATGCCAAATTTCTTCAACAACTCTCTAGCATATTTAGTTTGACAGATGAGAATACCTTTATTAGTCTGATTAATCTGAAAACCTAAGAAAAATCTCATTTCTCCAATCATAGACATCTCAAATTCATTCTTCATATTATCAGACAATTCCATACATAACTTTTCCTCACCTCCCAAAATGATATCATCCATAAAGACCTCAACAATCAATATGTCATCATTAGTGATCTTATAATATAAGTTACTATTAGCATTACATTTAGTGAAACCAAGCTTCAAAATATATTTGTCCAATCTAGCATACCAAGCTCTAGGTGCTTGTTTCAATCCATATAAAGATTTCCTTAACCTGCAAACCATGTTTTTGTCATCTGAAAGTGAAAATCCATCATGTTTCCCAATGTAAACTTCCTCTTCAAGATATTCATTCAAAAATGCACACTTAACATCCATCTGATAAACCTTGTATTTCTTATGGGCAAAAGTATCATCATAATCAATTCCTTCCTTCTGAGAATATTCTTTACATACCAATCTAGCCTTATTCCTCACAACTTGTCCATCCTCATTCAATTTATTCCTAAAGACCTACTTAGTTCCAATAACATTCTTATTTTTAGGCCAAAGAACTAAAGTCCATGTGTTGTTCTTTTCTATCTGATCCAATTCCTCTTCAATAGCTTTTGTCCAACATTCATCCTTACATGATTCATCTACTTATGTCAGTTCAATTTGAGAAATTAAACATACCTCTTCAGCTACCAAACTTCTCATTACCACTCCATTTCTTTTGTCTCCAATGATCTAATTTTCTGAATGATTCAACCTTACATATGTAGGATTCTTATAACTTTTTGTTTCTCTTCTTTGATCTTCAGTTACTATTGAATTTTCTGATACTGCCAGAGTAACTGGCTCAAAATTTTGTTCTGGTACAAATGTTACAAGTTCAGTTATGATCATTTCCATTTTTGGTTCTCTCTCATAAGTTCTTATTTGACTTCTATACAGCTCATCCACCTTGACATTAACGCTTTCCACAATTCTCTGCAATCTTTTGTTATAACATCTATATGCTTTTCTTTCATTTAAATAACCAAGAAATATTCATTCATCACATCTAGGATCAAACTTTCCAGTGGAATCATCTCTTTTGATATAGCATTTACTACCAAAGATTCTGAAATACTTAACAGTAGGTGTATGACCAAACCATAACTCATAAGGTGTCTTACCAGTGTCTCCTTTGATATGAACTTTGTTGAATGTGTGCACCAACATGCTCACAACTTCTCTCCAATAGATATGTGGAAAATCAGCTTCCATCATCATAGATCTAGTTGCATCCACGATAGTTTTGTTTTTTCTTTCCACAACACCATTCTGGTGAGGTGTCCGGGGTGTGGACAATTGTCTCCTTATCCTATGTTTCTCATAATAAATATTAAATTTACCAGATGTGAATTCACCACCCTGATTAGATCTTAAGAATTTGAATGTCAATCCTGTCTCTATCTCAACCATAGGTTTGAAGTTCTTAAATTTTTCAAAGGCTTCAGATTTCTCCCTTAGAAAAGTGACCCACATCATTCTAAAATATTCATCAATGATTAGCATGGAGTATCTATCACCCTGAAAACTTTTTATTCTAGCAAGACCACATAAATGAGTATGAACAAGATCAATAACATCATTAGATTTGTCTTGAATACTCTTAAAAGAAGTTCTGAATTGGTTTCCCATTTGACATTCCTTACATACCAGATTATGAGGCTTTACAATCTTAGGTATATCTCTAACTACCTTCGTTGAATTGATCTTTACAATGCAATCAAAATTCACATGACACAACCTCTTATGACATAGCCAACTCTCATCAATATGTGCAATCAAACATGTCTTCTCACCGGAGTTCAAATGAAAAATGTTACCTCTAGTCTGAGTACCGATTGCAATCTCCAATCTAGATCTATTCATTATTTTGCATTTTCCATCCTTGAACTGTAAATGAAATCCCTTATCCACCAACTTTCCTACACTCAAAAGATTATGCCTTTAACCTTAAACATAATAAACATTATAAGTGTTATGCTTACCATCCAATGATATAGTTCCTCTTCCTCTGATCATGCATGCTTTGTCATCTTCAAATCTGACCTAACCACCATCAAATTCTTGCAAAGATAAAAACTTCCTTTTATCCCCAGTCATATGATGTGAATATCCACTATCTATCACCCAGTCATCCTTATCTTCAACTTTAGCAACAAGGGCCTTCTCTTCATTATGAATGACAGGTTCCAGAGCATCTTTCTTGATAGCTAAGAATACCCATTTCTTTTCATTGCCAGATCCACTAGCTGAATCTTTTATTGGTTCATCATCAGAATCATCAGTTACACCTTCCTTATCAACATAGTAGCATGATTTTTCTTTGTTCCTCCTGTACTTATTCTTTTTTTAATATTCAAGGTTAGGCTTAAAATATCTTCTAGATTTCTCTTCAAATCTTGAATTCCTCTCATGACATCTAGATGCAAAATGACCTATCTTATTACATGCAAAACATTTGAAATGTGATTTTCCTTCATACTTACCTCTTGTTGGACCTTTAGGTACTATTCTAGAAAATAGGGCTTCAAGTTTTTCAAGCTCTTCATCTTATTTCCTCATATCCTCCAATTCCTTTGCATATAATTCTTTCCAATAACTCTTGTCGGTTGATGATGCAGATGTCTTGAATGCACAATCTATCTTTGCAGCACCTTGAGGACTGAATTCTTCAAGCTCAAAAGCAGATAACTTTCCAACCAAAGTATCCCTATTAACAAAAGTGTTAGACATTGTTCTCAGCTCATTAATTCAGTAGCCTTCATCTTTTAAGTAGATGGTAAAGCTCTCAATACTTTAGAAACAATCTCATCTTCGCTCAGAGATCTACCACAACATTGAATTCCCAAAACAATTTCATTAACTCTTTCCATAAAAGCGATAATTCTTTCATCTTCCTTCATTCTTAGCTTTTCATACCTTTTTCGGTAACCATAAAGTTTAGCAATTTTAACAATAGGGTCACCTTCATTAAAAGTCTCCAACTTATCCCATATAGCTTTTGTGGATTATTTGTCTGTTAATCCCATTACCTGCTGATGTGAAAGGGCGCTCTAAAGGGATTCTCTCGCTCTATAGTCATTTTCAATGTTCTTATCCAAGTCTGTCGGAGGAGGGTTACCAGATGTCAGATCATAAGGGGTATAGCCTTTCTCAGTGATCTCCCAAATCTCCTTGCTAAGACATCTCAGATGAGTCTCCATCTGAAGCTTCCATACTCTATAATTTGTTCCTTCAAGCCTACGGTTGTCATTCTGGTAAGTAATTGAAGTTGAATGATTACTCACCGAAGGATCTTCCTCAATTAGTTAAGCTTCTATAGAGAGCACCAAGCTCTAATACCAATTGTTAGGATAATCGGTGAACAACTGAGAGGGGGGGTGAATCAATTGTTAACAAATTATGAAACTTTAAGAACACAAATCCTTTTACTGGAATGCATAAACCAAATACCGGAATAACAGATATATCAATTAAGCATAAACATAAACCATAAACCAAATACCATGCATCCATAACACATAACACAAGGATTTGTTTGTGGAAAACCTGGTAAAGGGAAAAACCACGGTGGCAAGCCTACCCACAGTTAGATGATACTTCTGCACTAAGTATGTGATTACAATAATGGGCCTGCACATGCAGGAAGGCCAACAGCCTAGAGCGTATTGCTCATTACAAACGGAGCCTCATTGACTACAAAATAAATCCAAACTATAATTTAGAAATAAGAATGAACTGCAAGAATAGCATCTCCTATGCCTGAGTACAGTTCCGGTTAAGGTCAATGTCGGATGTCTTAAACCTCTTACACAAACCCAATTCGATTACCTATGATCGACCAAAACCTCTGCATATGATTACAAATTTATTCGCACATAGATAATCCCATAACCACCATGCTACAATCTACAAAGAGATCTTATATCATATTTATACCAACCCGAGACCTAAAAAATTAGGTCGGCCACCTAAAAGATAATACAATAAATTTATTACATAAACCTGCAAACCAATGTTAATCCAAGTCGTCCTAAGACCAAAACAACATTAATCAAATAATAAATCCAATTGGTAATGCATTGGGAGCATCCACAAACACGTTACATAAATTGGTCCATAATCTATCAGAATAAGACCGAACCTAAAATAGGTTGCCATAAACCAAATGAAATACCACCAATCAACTGGAACACGAACACGATAACCATCAGCATCTTGAAAACCTTCTAGAAGCTGCACCAACACCACTTATTGAATCCATCAAAATATCTTCAACAAATCTCTACCGGTAGAACCCTTACCTTTAACAAAAAGGCTTACTAGATCATATGATAGCTTCCGAATCACCAAATCCCAAACCAACTAAATGTGACATGCATCTGAATGACCGAACCAAACCAATTCCACCAATCACAATATATTGGAGATAAATCTCTTGATCATCATCAAAGTCCAACCACTCTACCAGAATCTGGTAGACAAACAAAGAAGCTATTGTTGACATCAATGCAACATATAATCAATTCCTCCAAATTGCTAACAGTTAGAACTTATTTCAAAAGCATACATGATAGATCCAATGGAATTCATGATCTTATTCATACTGATCTATGTGGACCAGCAAGGACTAAAATTTTTCAAGGTGATAGATATATTATGTTTCTTATTGATGATTAATCTAGAATGATGTGGGTTGCATTTTTGAAAGAAAAATCAGAAGCTCTTGAGAAATTAAAAATTTTCAAAGCTATGGTTGAGACAGAAATGGGATTTAAGATAAAAATGCTTAAGATCATATCAAGGCGGTGAATTTAGATCTGGTGAGTTCAACAATTTTTGAGAGAAGCATGGTATCCGAAGGCAATTGTCTACACCTATAACTCCACAACATAATGGAATAGTGGAAAGGAAGAACAAAACTATCTTAGATGTTGCAAGGGCAATGATAATGGAAGCCAAATTGCCTGATATTTATTCAAGAGAAGGTGTCAATATTGTGGTATACACTTTCAATAGAGTACACATAAAAGGTGATATTGATAAGACTCCTTATGAATTATGGTTTGGCCATACTCCTACTATCAAGTATTTTAGAATTTTTGGAAGTAAATGCTATATCAGAAGAGATGATGTATTAGGGAAATTTGATCCTAGATGTGATGAAGGAATATTTCTGGGTTATTCTAATAAGAGAAAAGCATATAGATGTTATAAAAAAAGATTGCAGAGGATAATGGAAAGCATAAATGTCAAAGTGGATGAGCAAAGGAATAGTTGGATTAGATCACATGACTATGGAGCGGAAGATGAAATTGTCATATCAGAGTTGGTTGTGCAAGAATCAGTTCAGAGCATTGATCTAGATGCTTTGGTAACATCAAGAAATTCCACAGAGACTGTTGAAGAGCATAAAGAATCAGAAAGTCAAGATAATCCAAAGACTCCCAGGTATGTTAAGTTGAATCATTATGAAGATCAGATCATTGGAGATAAGAGGAAAGGTGTGATGACAAGAAGAAGGTTAGTTGTTGAAGAGGTATGTTTAATTTCTCAAATTGAACCAGAATCATTTATTGAAGCATGTAAAGATAAGAATTGGATGAAAGCAATGGAAGAAGAATTAAATCAGGTAGAAAATAATAATACATGGGAATTGGTTCCTAGGCCTAAAGATAAAAAAGTTATTGGAACTAAATGGGTTTTTAGGAACAAATTAAATGAGGAAGGTCAGGTTGTAAGAAGCAAAGATAGATTGGTTGGTAAAGGTTACTCATAGCAAGAAGGAATTGATTATGATGAAACCTATGCTCTGGTTGCAAGAATTGAAGCGGTAAGACTATTTATTTCCTAGGTTGCACACAAGAACTACAAGGTATATCAGATGGATGTCAAATGTGCATTTCTAAATGAAGATCTTGAATAACAAGTCTACATAGAGCAGCTTGATGGATTTTCTTTATCAGAGGACAAGGACATGGTTTGTAGATTGAACAAAGCCTTATATGGATTGAAACAAGCCCCTAGAGCCTGGTATGCTAGATTGGATAAATATCTTTCAAAGCTCAATTTTAGCAAAGGTAATGTTGATAGTAACTTATACTATAAGATTGAGCATGATGACATACTAATAATTGAAGTCTTTATTGATGATATCATTTTTGGAGGAGAAGAAATTTTATGCATGAGATTTGCTGATGACATGAAGAATGAATTTGAAATGTCTATGATTGGTGAGATAAAAAATTTCTTAGGTTTGTAGATTACTCAGACTAATAAAGGTATTTTCATTTGTCAAACTAAATATGTGAAGGAATTGCCTAAGAAATTTGGACTTGAAAACTCTAAACTTGTTGGAACCCCTATGATAATCAGTTGCAAACTGTCAAAAGAAGATGAATGTCCTAGAGTGAACCCAAGTAGATACAAATCAATGATTGGTGGATTACTGTACTTAACTCAAACTAGACCGAATATAATGAATGTTGTCTGCATTGCTCCTAGATTTCAGTCAGATCCAAGAGAAAGTCATGAAACAACATATTATGGGTTATGGTATCCAAAGGATGATGATTTCAGATTATGTGCCTATACAGACTCTGATTGGGCAGGAGATGTTGATGACTGGAAGAGCACTATAGGTGGTGCATTCTTTCTTGGGAAGAAATTGGTCTCATGGCATACCAAGAAACAATCATGCTCTACATTATCTATTGTTGAAGCTAAATATGTAGCTACTGCAACTAATTGCACTCAGATCTTATGGATGAAGTAAATGTTGAAGGATATAAGGGTAAGTTATGATGAGCCTATTATTATTCACTATGATAATACAACTGCTATTGATATGTAAAAGAATCTGGTATTTCATTCCAAATCAAAACACATTTCTATAAGGTATAATTTCTTGAAGGAAAAGGTTGAAACAAAGGAAGTCAGATTGGTTTATGTGCCCACTAAGTAACAGACTGCAGATATTCTAACTAAACTATTGCCTAAAGACACTTTTCAATATCTCAGAGATTAGTTGGGGGTCACCACCCCTCTAGAAAAGACTTAGGGATGCAGGGATGCATCAATCCAGTGAGCTTATCAGAAATATCTTCTGATTCGAGTTGATGGGATGATGTTGCTGCTCAAGGGGAGTAATCAGTTGTTTGGTTTGGCGGTATTAGCCCTTTGTCATTGATGTCAAAGGGGGAGAGGTGCTCATGTAAAAAACAAAAAATCTTAGGGGGAGAGATCTTTCAAATCAGTTTTGAGAGATTATTGGTATTTCTTGGCACTTGGATGTTTCTCACATTCGGTGTTTCTATCAATGCCAAAGGGGGAGATTGTTGGCAATATGCTGGAATTGATTATGTGTTGTCATTGATGTCAACATTGGTCTGGTTGGTTACTGACCTATTCCGGTTTGACTTGGTTTAAGTTGAGGTTTTCAGAGATTTTGATCTGGTATGATCAAATTGTTGGATTTGGTTTTGGATGGTTATTAAGGATGATTATATGCTTGTCATACTCAATTGGTTCATGATTTGGTGCTCTAAAAGCTATCGTTTATGTTTTGGTTTGTCGGTTGATATTTTTTATACTGGTTGGTTATATTTGATGAAATGGTTAATTGGTTTTGGTCTGGCTTCTAGAAATTGTTCATAACATGTTATAGGTGTTCTTGATCATCTCCTAATTATTTGGTGGCTTCACATTGGCTGACATGTTGATTTGGTGATCCTATTTGGATCTAGTTGGTTATTCTATGTTATTAACAATGAGGGTTTCTACCGGTTGGCATAACGTGTTACATTTGGTCTTGTAAAAATTTTTTATGGTTATAATTATTTGGGAATTTGAATTAGGTCCATGCTATATAATGTAAATCAAAATATTGGCCCGGTGGTATCGTGTGATGTAATTTTTGTAATTATGAGTTATGGGTTTAAGGTTTAGTCGACCTTGTTATAAAGGTTGATGATCTGTATAAATAGGTTATATATTCATGTAATTTATATGGTATGGTTATGTCTACTTTATCAAAGAAGTGGTTTATGTGTGAACAAGGTTATATCATTCAGCGAAGGTTTGAGGAGAGTTTGTTATTGTAGGGCAGACATTTGTGCTTAACCAGAATTGTATCAAGCATTAGGAGATGCTATTTTCATAGTTCATTTCCTTCGGATTGTAGTTTGATGTTTATGAAAGTCAGTGAGACTTCCCTTTTGTGATGAGTAGTGAGCTCTAGGCAGTTGGCTTGATTGCAAGTGCAATGCCCATTGTAATATTTCACATACTGCTGTAGAAGAATTATCTGACTATGGGTAGAGTTTCCCACCATGGTTTTTCCCTTAACCAAGTTTTCCACATCATAAATATTAGTGTTGTGTGTTATGTACTTTCATGCTTTATCTTTCACTATGTTGTTTTCATTGTGCTCCGATAGAAGGTTTATAATTTGAATTAATTGTTTAACTTGTGGAAAATTGATTCACCCCCCCTCTCATTTTTCCTCCCGTTCTTCTAACAATCGGAATCAGAATTTGTTAACAGTTGGTGTCAAAGCGAGGTCCTCTTTACAAAAGCTTAACCACTTAAGGAGATCCGATGACATTAAGCTCTTCATTTAATCCCTACCAGAACAAGGGTCCTAGATTTGATGGTACAAATTACAAATTATGGAAGGAGTGAATGAAGATTCATTTGAGATGTCTTGGAGCTGAAGTTTGGGAGATAGTAGAAAAAGGCTATACACCTCATGATCCTAATTCTAGAACTCTGACACCTACTGATGAACTGAAGAGAGATGATAATGATGTCAGAGTAAAAGAAGCATTGTTAAGTGCCCTCTCTGATGAGAAGTTGTTGAATGTCATAGAGCTGGAAAATGCAAAGAAGATCTGGTTGAAGCTTGAAACTCTATATGAAGGTTTTTAGGTGAGATGAAAATTTGAAGATGGAAGAAGATGAGAAGATAAGTTCTTTCATGGATAGAGTGAATGAGACTATCATGGGAATCAAATGTTGTGGTGGAACGGTTAATGATGATGAGATTGTTTCAAAAATTATGAGAGTTTTAAAAATGACGATGTGATTCTAGTTAATGAGGATGAGATTATTTCAAAAATATGATGTGATTCTAGTAATTTGAGTTGTTGTGGATGTTGTGGTGGTAATTCATGATGCTTGTGGATGTTTCTAAATTGTGTTCCTTTTGTGTTGGTGGTCCGCATTGATCCTTGTGCATGTAATTGATTATTCTCTCTAGTGTGTTTGGTGCAGGAGCACCCAGTTTTGGTTGCATTTTCAAAGTTTTCAACAATTTTGGTGTGATTAGGTTCAAATGTGTGTTTTCTTAGTTTTAAATAGTATCCCATAGGTGCATCAGGATAACCTATTCTGATGGGTTGTTTATTGTTGAGTCATCAGGTATCGGAAGGAGCTAGTTCAAGTTACCCCGATGAGTTAGCATTGGCTTGGAGTGGAGCCATCGGGTATCACAGGAAGTGGTTTTACATTACCCCGATGACCCGATGAGTTAGTATTAGCTTGGAGCAGAGCCATCGGGTATCGGCGGAAGTGTTTTCAAGCTACCCTAATGACCCGATGAGCAAACATAGGTGTAGAGTATTATTATCAGCTATCGGGGGGAGTGGTTTCAAGCTATCCCGCGGACCCGATAGAAAAGTGGACTGACTAGAGAAAGTAATCAGCTATCGGAGGGAATGCTTCAATGTAATACCGATGGCTTGATGACAAAGCAGAGTGGTTTCAAGCTATCCCGTGGACCCAATAGGAAAGTGCTAGTCGGGGAAAGATTTATCGGGTATCGGGAGGAGTGTTTTCTTATTACCCTGATAACCCGATAATAAGGCGCAAATGGAGGAGGTCAACTTTGGAGACATCAGCCATTGGAAAAGGGAAATATCATGCCACCTGATGGAAAGTACGAAGTGGAAGTGCAAAGACATTGGTCATCGGTAGCCGTTATGATGTTACATCGAAGACCCGATAGGAAGTGCGAAGAGTTGGAGGTTGTCATCGGACATCGGTAACCTTGTTTGGATGTTACCTCGATGCTCCAATAGAACCTGCCTGACAGTTACCATTGGAACCATTGGTAACAAGATCAATCTTATCCAATGGGAGGAGTTCATGACAAAGGACAAAATGTATAAAAGACCCAATGAGCATCTGTAAAAGGGTTATTGTTTTTTTTAATGTGGATTGTTGATTGCCACGGAAAACACATTTGTTTTCTTGAATCATAAATAGAAGTCTATTTTCTAGTTTCCATTCAGTGTCAGATTTATGTTTGTGAATTGCAATAATGTTTTATAATCTTTAAGTTCACTTATGCAGTCAATGTAAACGCTTCATTTTTCAGTTCTGTGAGTTACTGGGTTGAACTCGAGAATAAGCTCAAAATCTGTAAATAAGTTTTCCTTTTTCAGTTTAGGTTCTCTGTTTTAAAATAACAACATGGCTCTCACTTGAAACGCCACGTGACCATTGGAGGTGGTCAAGCAAAGCCAATCATGTACAGTAGGTTTTCATTTGTGGAAGTCCAAGAGATGGCATTAGCTATTCTTGCAAACTGGCCCTAGGCAAGCTTGGTGATAGTCCGGCTAGGTGTCAGTAGTGTGAAGGAGATAACTTGCAGGGGAGGAATATATTGAGAATCGGAAGAAGATCCAGAAGGCTATAAGCCTGGGACTT
This sequence comes from Cryptomeria japonica, assembly GCF_030272615.1. Classification (NCBI taxonomy): domain Eukaryota; kingdom Viridiplantae; phylum Streptophyta; class Pinopsida; order Cupressales; family Cupressaceae; genus Cryptomeria; species Cryptomeria japonica. The sequence continues at coordinate 465,455,213 of NC_081410.1, read as the reverse complement.
AGTCATTTTGTAACCGAAAGGAGAGAGTTTACCAAACCAAACATGAAGGGTGGTTTTGCAAAGAAAGAGAACAAGTGTTGACTGTCCTGCCACCCTGCAAGGATATAGTGAGAAAGCTTACCTTGTGAGCTTGAGGAAGGTGAAACAAGCAAACTACTGGTAGGGGAGTTCATAGGAGAAGACTATGGGCCCTAATAGTGAATAGGATTACACCATCAAAGAACTCCAGTTGGTGGTAAATTAGGACTCTCCCTATCAGTGTTGGTTTTCTTCATTGTTTTGGTTGTCTAGATGCTTGTAGTGTGTTGCGGATGTTTGATGCATAATTTTTGGAGGTGTTTCTCATTCGAGGCATATGATATGGGTATGTGTTGTTTCTTAGCCAACATTTCTTGGTTTGCATGTTATTCTGTAGCGTGTATAGTTATATTTTGTAATTAGGTGATGTGTGTTGAGTCAACCTTGTTAATCTTATCAAGGTTCATGTCATGTATAAATATATGTAATATCTTTTGTAATTGAGTGTGGTATGGAGAGGTGATGTGTATGGATGAGAATAAAATGTATGAGCGAAAATGTACTAATCTTTCAAAGGCAGAAAAGAGTGAAGAAGAAGTTGTTCTTAACAAAAACTATAACCAGACATTAAGAGATGCTATTATTCAATTCATGATCTTTCGAATGTGATCCAAATGTGTTTGTAATACAGTGAGTCTTCCCTGGGTTTTAGCCCTTTCTTATTTTTGAGCAAGGAACTCTAGGTTGTGTGCCTAAATGCATGTGTGTTCCCCATTGTAATATTTCATATACCTCTAATAGACTATCATCATATTGTGGGTAGGTTTCCAACATGGTTTTTCCCTTAATTGAGTTTTCCACATAAAAAATCTTGGTGTTATGTGTGTTCATGTTGTGTTGTTGAGTTATACCTTCATGCTTAATAATCACATTTGAGAATAAATTTGAATTGTTTTTTTGAGACAACTGATTCACCCCCCTCTCGGTTGTCTACCCATAATCAATCCTATTTCATCAATGTTTAGATCTCATATACTTTGATATCTTTAACATATGTTTGAGAGATTTGGTATCAACAAAAACCATTTAGGATCATGCTAGACAAGGAGTGTTTTCCTTTAGGAAAATCTCTGATACTAAGTTAATGATATGAAATTATGATAAATGATAGTAGAGGATTATGAAATATTCCTAAGAATACTAATGCAATGTCCATGTTCTTTGATGTACCTTGAATGATAATATAAATTTTTAATGAGATCTTGTGAATAAATAAGAGTGAATATGATTCTATTCTTATATAAAATACCTATTATCACAAAAGTTCACCCGCTTGATGAGCAATCCTAGTCACCAACCTTGTCCAACATTGAATCAACCTCCAAGTGTGGGACTTGCAGAAGGGAGGTTGAATCTGTGGAGAAGGCCAAATTCCTCTTCAATCTGATGCAAGTGTTGGAAAAACCCAACACTTAAATTTCTATTCTACTGGGCTGATAGGGAAAAGGGAGAAAGAGGGATGCTTGAAAGAAGGGAAAAGGTTCACACCTAGATTGAATATGATCTTCCTTCCTATAACTGCACAAGGCATCAATAAAAACTAACCAAGAATATGCACTGTTGGTATTATGGATGTGTTGCATTGGTTTTGTCATTGATGTCAACACTTATCCTTCTAGAGATATTTGGCTATGTTCACCGACAAGTTCAATGACTTATGCACACTCACTAGTATACCGCTCACCGACAGGTTATATTGTTCATCGGCATTGAGGATGACTTGTTATCATCTGGAGATCCCTTGGTTATGTCAAAGACATGGTTTGGACACTTGGTTTTGGTATTTTGGTTATTGGTATAATTGGGTTGACATATTTGTTGTTACAAGCAAATTGGTCTAGGTTATGGACCGGCATGCATTATCTATTCGAGATTAGCACGACACGTTATAGAGATGATTTATTGATTGGATATTGTTGTAATTGTATTGAGCCGACATGATGCATCACATCTTGACTTATTTTTAATTGATTTAATTGTAATATTCTTTATTAGCTGACCTACACATTTGGTCTTAGGTTTTGGTATATATGTAAGATCTCATTTGTGAGATGAAGGAAGGAAGTGTGGTGTTGTGACATGGTATGTGCGAATATTGAAGATCATATGAGTAGACCATAGAGAAGGTTATTATCATGGCTTAACCGATATTGAATCAAGCATTGGAGATGCTACTTTGAGCAATACATTATCATTGGATTTAATCATCCAATTGTAGTCAGTGTGACTCCTATTTTGTGATTGAGCAGTGAGCTCTAGGCAGTTGGCCCTTCTGCATGTGTAGACCCCATTTGTATACACATACTATCTATAGTAGTATCATCTGATTGTGGGTAAGGTTTCCCACCATGGTTTTTCCCCTTACAGGGTTTCTACGTACAAATCTTTGTGTTATGTGTTGTGGATGTTGTTTCTCTTTCTGTTATATGCATTGAGTTTCACCGGTATTAATATTAACTGCTAATCTGTCAACTGGCATTAAGTTTGGTTTACTGGTATTAAGTATCAAGTTTGATTAAGTTATATTTGGGTTGAAATTAATAGACAATTGATTCACCCCCCCCCCCCAGTTGCCTCAGGGTCCTAACAATTGGTATCAAAGCTAAGTCCTCTTTTGCAGAAGTTTAACAACTTGAGGAGATTCTATGGCAACTAACTTTTTTAGGAAGGACAATCTGAAACTTGATGGAACTAACTATGGTATATGGAAGATCAGAATGGAGACACATTTGAATTGTATTAGAAAAGACATATGCAATGTTACAAAGAATGGCTATGTTGGTCCTACACTGAATCAACCTAATCCACCAACATTGGGTAAGGATCAAGAGAATGATTGCAAAGCAAGAGAAGCACTCTTGAGCGCCTTGTCAGATCAGCAAATCATGGGATTATCAGACCGATCTACTACTAAAGCTATTTGGGATAAATTGGAGACATTGAATGAAGGAGATACCACTGTCAAAATTGCAAAAATGGAATGCTTCCGGTGTTAGAGTAAAGTAATTAATTAACTTTACTCTCCTCTTAAGATTTCACTTTATGCATATATTAGTCATTTAATAATTAATATTTAATTATGAAATGCTCTCACCTTAGGGTTAGGTTTTCCTTTCAGTGTTGATCTCCTTTATAAGGATTGATCTCTTGTATTACTGTAACTTCTTCATTCATTTTTCTCTGATAATAAATCTTTTCACTTTGTCAGAGCCAAAACCCTTGTTTCGTTCTCTCTCTTTCTCTGTGACAGGTTTCTTGCATGCAGGTTTCTTTGGGTTCTATGGATTTGTATTTCTCAAATCCTACATCCGGGTCAGGTATGAAAATCTGAAAATGGAAGAAGATGAAACTTTTTTGCTTTTATGGAAAGGGAATGAAATTGTTTTGGGAATACAATGTTGTGGAGGTTCCTTGAGTGAAGATGAAATTGTTTCTAAATTTTTAAGAGCATTTCCACTGGCATACAAAATGAAAGTAACTGCTATTAATGAGTTGAGAACAATGCCTAATACATCAGTATCTAGAGATACCTTGGTTGGAAAAATTTTAGCATTTGAGCTTGATGAATTTGGTCCTGTTGCTATAATTAAGATAGATTTAGCCTTCAAAGCATCATCATCTAATAAATCTGATTGGAAAGCACTTTATGCAAGAGAACTTGAAGATATCAGGAAGGAAAATGAAGAACTGGAAGAACTTGAAGCACTATTTGCAAGGAAAATGCCTAAAGGTCCTATTGGTAGTAAGTATGAAGGTAAAGCACCATTTAAATGTTTTAACTGCAATAAAGTTGGTCATATGGCATCTAGATGTCCTGATAGACATGCAAGATTGAGAGAAGAAGCTAAAAGAAAATATAAGCCTAACCCTAAATATCAGAGATATAGATTTAAGAAGAATAGAGACAAATCATGTTACTATGCTAATGAAGGAGTTATTGATGATTTTGATGAAGAACTGACAGACAATGGATGGGCTCTTGTTGCAATAAAAGAAGATCAACCGGTAGAGCAGGCCCTGACAGCTAAAATTGAAGAAAAGGATGAATGGATTATAGATTCCGGATGTTCACATCATATGACTAGTGATAAAAGTAAATTCTTATCTTTTCAGGAATACAATGGAGGTCTCGTAAGATTTGGGGATGACAAAGCTTATTTGATCAGAGGAAAAGGCAGTATATCTTTTGATGGTAAGTAAAATACTGACAACGTTTATTATGTTGAAGGTTTGAAGCATAATCTTTTGAGTGTTGGTCAATTAGTTGAAAAGGGATTTCAGTTACAATTCAAGAATGGTAAATGCAAAATCATGAATAGAACTGGTTTGGAGATTGGAACCGGTAATCAGACTAGAGGTAATATCTTTCATTTGAATAATAATGAAAAGACATTCTTGATTGCACATATTGATGAAAGTTGGTTATGGCATAAAAGACTCTGTCATGTGAATTTTGATTGCATTATAAAGATTAGTTCATCTAAGGCAGTAAGGGATCTACCTAACATTGTAAAACCTCATAATCTAGTATGTAAGGAATGTCAAATGGGAAAGAAAGTTAGAACAACTTTTAAGAGTATTTCTAAGAAATCCAATAATATTCTTGATTTAATTCATACTGGCTTGTGTGGTCCGACAAGAACAATAAGTCTACAGGGAGATAGACACTTTATGCTAATCATTTATGATTATTCTAGAATGTGTTGGGTTACTTTTCTCAGGGAGAAATCAAAAGCTTTTCAGAAATTCAAATTATTCAAGGCACTGGTAGAGAATGAAACCGATAAGAAAATCAAATGTTTAAGATCAGATCAAGGAGGTGAATTTACATCTAAGGAGTTCAATACATTTTGTGAAGTAAATCGAATTAGAAGACAACTATCAGCACCCTGGACACCTCAGCAAAATGGAGTTGTGGAAAGGAAGAACAAAACTATTCTGGATGCAGCTGGAAGCATGATATTAGAAGAAAATCTACCTCATGTGTATGTAAAGACGTAAATCGAGCTAACTTCAATAATAGCCGAAATACTCTTTATTCTTAAGTAAACACATAGATCAGTTAATAAGTCTATTTCATTCCAAATTTCCATCCATAGCTTCATTTAATCATTCCATTTAAATCGTAATAAACATGAAATTTCTATAAAAGATAAAGATTCTTTATTCCATAAATCGATAAAAGTAGTATCTCAATCATACAATACTTACGCATTTCAAGTTGTTATAAGTTCAATAAAAAAATAATACAAAGTAAAGGGTGAGATGCGTATGTTGATCTGCAACCCAAGCTATCGCCAATGCAACCTTTAGCATAAAGATGAGAACAGGATTTAGGTGCTTTTTCCACCCAGCCTTGAAGCTTATGCGTCCCTGGAATTCTTGGTCAATCAAGAATAGCCGACCCTGCATGAATTGTTTTAACCAAAGAATTTGAAAGGCAAGAGGGAATGTGGTGCATGCCTAGATGATACAAGCATTTTCATTTTTCTAATTCTTTCAAGAAACAAGCATTCATTATCAATCAAGGATATGGTAGAGAGAATAAAATAAAATAATTCCATCTATTTCAATGGTTTATTCAATTTGATTACTTGGCTGAGTATAATGCCATGCATAGCAAAAATAAATAGTTGGAAAAAGCAACTATTCTCTCTAAGAATCCATATTCGGCACCCATCCCGGAAGGTAACTTTCTATACACAATCCTATCCATAGCTTGGTTCTCACAAGAATATTTAACTAACTAATATAACATCTTTCCTATCACTTTCGTAAATTAAACACTACTTCCTTAATTTCTCGTAAATGAATACAATCTTTCGTAATTTGAAAAACAATTATAATTTCATCAACATCATTCGAATAAATACAAAGTAGGAAGACAATATTTCACCTTTCAATTCTAGCTTCCTATTTCTTGTAAGATAAAATACAATGCTTAAGAAGACAATCTTTCATTAAATAAAATTTGAAAGAATCAATCTTTTATTACTACCAATCCTATTTGATAGGAAGCAATCTTTCATGGATAAACAAATATACATCTGAAATAAAACAATCTTTCCCTTCTATCTTTCAAGCAGTTTAAAGACAGGAATTAAATATTAAGAAGGTGTAACACATGTACGTATCTTTACATAGAATTTGAATAGAATGAGCACACATTCTTTTATTCAATTATCAAAACATTTAAATAACTTAATCATTAACATGCATTCCATTTCTTATGGTTTAGAATTCTAAGCTCTCTATATTCCCAGGTGTTCTGGTTCATTTACCTCTTTTCTCAAACACCACTATTTAATAAATCATAATCCTAATATCTCATCTTTTTCATAGTTCAATTCCAGAGTTTCTCTTTCTATCCTCTGACTCTGTTTCTAGAGGATTGGGTGATCTAATTTCTAAGAGTTTCACTAAGTTTTATCAACCAACTTTCATAAAATATATCATTAATGCATCTATATTTGCATGATCGTAATTTAAACAATTATAAATTGATTGATATTGTGACTCTAACTCTTCCATTAGAATATTTCATAAATATAAATCTAGATCATTCTTAATCTCTTAAATCCTTTCAACAAAACATACTAGATTTGTGCCTACCTCAAGAAGCACGATCCATGGCTATTACGATCCTTGATAACTTCAAATTGTCTGCAATATGTCCAGATTTCAATGCCTTCCTCTTCGGCACTCTTCTATCTCACAAGCTCTCTATTCCTAGTCCATATCCTTTCTATATTCTGGAAATTTCGCTGATAATAATAAAGTAATTAACACTCATTCACGAGTGTAACTTTCTAAGTTTGACACTAAATCAGAGATGCTCATCATTGATCTTTTACGACTCGGTTGTAAAGACATTGAAATCTCCATTATTCTATTTCCTCTAATCTCCTAATCTTTTCTCTCCATTCTTTCTAATCTTTTCTTCTCGTTATTCCTCTCTCCTATGTCTTTCCTTGTGTGTTCATCTTTCTATCCTACATCTCTATTTATCCTAAATTATTCTACTATCTCTCCGCATTTAGAGGCTCAATTATGGTTGTTGATTTGAAGTCTATTACTTGAGTCTTTGTTTAACTCTCTTTCAAGTCTACACGTCTAAGAGTTCTTTAGTTTAAGTGTATGAGTCGACTATGCATCAGCTTCTTATCGTGGATATTCTCAATATCATGGCACCACGTGCCTAATAATCCACTTATTTCTGTAGTTTTATGCCACTTCTTCCTGCAGTTATATGCCACCGATTGTAGACTTCCAATCTTTATTCAACGTGGACGTTATCAGTCGATTCCAATCTACATGGAATGAAGGAGTTATCTGCAGTTTATTGTGGACTTCTTTTCTTTAATCACCATGGAAACTATAGCAGATTACTCACTCGATGGAGGGGTTGGCAAAGTGAAAGGTAATTACAAACACTTAAGTGTTTGTCAAGAGCTTGAACATCGCTCACACTACCAAATATAAACCATGGTCTCCACGTCGCTGCCGCTTAAGTCTGCGTTAAATCGTTGGCCTTTCCTAGTTTAATGCCATGATCTCCATCAACGTCGCTACCCTAGGTCTGCATTAACCGACTTTGTGTCTAATCGGCCACCCTAATGGTCATGCGACATAGTCGCTATCCTATGGCAACTAAAACCCGCCACCTTTCTTAATATATAAATAAATATATATAATATGTGACTATATAATAAGTTGCAAAGTAAATATTAACTTAAACGTTTAAAGAATTAATATATAATCATAATTTATATAAATGCGAATATTCATAAATACATTTTATGAATAATCATGTTTATAGCATAAGACAATGATCGTATAAACTTAATTTAAATATTCACCTCAAATTATATACGTATATATGTGTGTCAAATAGAATCGAAGTTATCTACTACCATGTATATTTAACTTGCATCAATATAACAAAATGATCATTAAAATCAATCATTCTATATATGGTACTTTAGGTCGTAAAATCCAATTTATTCAACTTATAAATAATCATATTAAAAATAATCAATATAATTAAACATGAACCATATTTACCTACTTATATATATATATATATATATATATATATATATATGTATATGATCAAGTCCTAATATACATTTAAAATACATACAACTATAGTATAATTTTGAAAACAAAACATTAATTATAGCTTCGGTAATTCACATATTTCTACACAAAGGACATTAAATCATAGAGTCACTATATATGTTCAAATTATTGGCAAATTTTCACTCTTCATAGACAAATCAAACATAACATTTGCCATTACTCACAAAATTTCATTCATGACTCAAAATCATTCATCAATGCAGACATATGTATAGCTTCACTAATGTGGTGTGTGAGATTCCCCTAGTCTACCGAAGTCATTAGTTAAAAACAACTCTACCTGAGTCATGTTCTCGCCTTCAACTTCGTTCACCTGTCCCTGCATCACTTGCACTCAATAATTCATCAGCAATGACAATCCCAACAAAAATTATTACTGATCATTCAATTGTATATAAATCATTTCAGTACATTGAATCTCCTATCTTATTTCATTAACAGTTCTATTTTCATTTCATTTCAATTTCATTTAAAAAATAAACATTATTTTTCTAATTAAATAATTATGGAAAAATAGGGTTCGTGATAGTGTACTGGAGAGAAGCATTGAATACAACGGTTTACACTTTCAACAGAGTTCACATCAAAGGTGAAACTGGTAAGACACCTTATGAATTATGGTTTGGTAATATTCCTACTCTTAAATACTTCAGAATATTTGGAAGCAAAAGTTACATTAGGAGAGATGAGTATATTGGTAAATTTGATCCTAGAAGTGATGAAGGAATATTTCTTGGTTATTCATCTAAGAGCAAAGCATATAGATGTTTTAATAAAAGATTGTAGAAAATCATTGAGAGTGCAAATGTGAAGATAGATGAACACTTTAGAGGGAATTCAAGGTCTATGGATTCTGAACCGGCATTTGAGATAATCACAAATGAACCTATACAGAGTGCACCGGTACAGAATGTGGATCTAGTCACACCGGCATCATTAGAGAATTCCGCAGTGACTGAAGAACAATAGCAAGTGAACACACTCAAGTATGTAAGACTGAATCACTCTGAAAGTCAGATAATTGGGAATAAGTATCAAGGAGTTATGACAAGTGGAAGACTGGAAAATGAAGAGGTATGTTTAATTTTTCAAATTGAACCAGCATCTGTTATTGAGGCATGTGAAGATAAACATTGGATTAAAGCTATGGAAGATGAATTAGAAAAAATTGAAAAGAACAATACATGGACATTGGTTCCTGGGCCTAAAGATAAAAATGTAATTGGAACTAAATGGGTATTCAAAAATAAACTTAATGAAGATGGTAAGGTAATCAGAAACAAAGCAAGATTAGCGTGTAAGGGATATTCATAGAAAGAGGTAATTGATTACAATGAAACCTTTGCACCGATAGCTAGAATTGAGGCAGTCAGATTATTTTTGCATTTGCAGCACACAAGAACTATAAAGTATATCAAATGGATGTAAAATGTGCATTTATGAATGGTGATATTGAAGAGGAAGTTTACATTGAACAACCTAATGAATTTTCATTGACAAATGATAAAGATATGGTATTCAGATTAAGGAAAGCTTTATATGGATTGAAGCAAGCTCCTAGAGCTTGGTATGCTAGATTGGACAAATATCTTTTGAAGCTTGGTTACACTAAAGGTAATACTGATAGAAACTTATATTTCAAAGTGACTAATGAATACATCTTGGTTATTGAAGTTTTTGTTGATGACATCATTTTTGGAGGAGAAGATGGATTGTGTAAAGACTTTGCTCATAAGATGCAGGAAGAATTTGAAATGTCTATGATTGGGGAGATAAAATTGTTTTTAGGATTGCAAATTTCACAGACTGATAAAGGTATATTCATATGTCAAACAAAGTACTTGAAGGAACTACTAAAGAAATTTGGTATGGAAAACTCTAAACCGGTAAGTACTCCTATGAAGACAACTGATAAATTGACATTGAAGGATGATTCAGCTCATGTTAATCCGACAAGATACAAATCTATGATTGGAGGTTTACTGTATTTGACCCAAAAAAGACCTGATATAATGAATGCAATGTGTATTGTTTCAAGATTTCAGAGTAATCCTAGAGAAAATCATGAATCAGCAGTGAAAAGGATTTTTCGGTATTTACAAGGCACAACAAATCTTGGTTTATGGTATCCTAAAGATGAAAATTTTGATTTATGTGCATACACCGATGCTAATTGGGCAGAAGATGTAGATGATAGAAAGAGCACCACCAGTGGGGCATTCTTTCTTCGTAGCAGATTGATTTCATGGTTGAGCAAATAACAGAGTTGTATATCATTATTAACAACAAAATCAGAATATGTTGCAGCACCAACTAATTGTACTCAGGTATTATGGATTAAGCAAATGTTGAAGGACATAAAGGTAAAATGCAAAGAGCCTATAACCATTTACTGTGATAATTCAGCAGCAATTGATATATCTAAGAATCCGGTATTTCACTCTAAAACTAAACATGTTTCTATCAAATATAATTTTCTGAAAGAGAATGTTGAAGCAAAAGAAGTGAGATTGGTGTATGTGAATACTAAAGAGCAGATTGTAGATATCTTTACTAAGCCTTTGCCTAAGGAAACTTTTGAATATCTCAAAGAGCAGCTTGGGGTTATACCCTTAGCGGTAGAGACTTAGACAACTAATGATTGGCATCAAACCGACATAATTTATAGAGAAAAATTATTCTAGCTTTGATGGAGGAGAGCTACTTCTTAGGGGGAGTAGTTGGTTATAACAATTGGTTATTGTAATTGGTTCTATGAATTGGTTTTATCTGGTATTTGTATTTCTTTGGCATTTGATGTCAAAGGGGGAGACATATCTATGGAAAAACAAACATTATCCTTTAGGGAGAGATTACTTATGGGGGAGTGATATATACTCTCTGTATTGTTATTTTTATTTATGGTATTGATCTATTCTGGAGATTGTTGGTTTTTGGTTTTTTGGCATTCTGTTTTGGCACTTAGATGTTTTTCCATCTTGTGTTGCCATCAGTGCCAAAGGGGGAGATTGTTGGTATTATGGATGTCTTGCATTGGTTTTGTCATTGATGTCAACACTTATCAACACTTATCCCTCTAAAGATCTTTGGTTATGTTCACCAGCAAGTTCAGTGACTTATGCACAGTCACCAGCATACCGCTCACTGATAGGTTATATTATTCACCGTCACTGAGGATGACTTGTTATCATCTAGAGATCACTTGGTTATGTCGAAGACATGGTTTGGATACTTGGTTTTGGTATTTTGGTTATTGGTCTAATCGGGTTGACATATTTGTTGTTACCGGCAAATTGGTCTAGGTTATGGACCGACATGCATTATCTATTACAGATCAGCACGACACATTATGGAGATGATTTATTGATTGGATATTGTTGTGATTGTATTGAGACGACATGATGCATCACATCTTGACTTATTTGTAATTGATTTAATTATAATATTCTTTATTAGCCGACCTACACATTTGGTCTTAGGTTTTGGTATATATGTAAGATCTCATTTGTGAGATGAATTAAGGAAGTGTGGTATTGTGACATGGTATGTGCGAATATTGAAGATCATATGAGCAGACCATAGAGAAGGTGATTATCAGAGCTTAACCAGTACTAAATCCAGCATTGGAGATGCTACTTTGAGCAGTATATTATCATTGGATTTAATCATCCAATTGTAGTCAGTGTGACTCCTATTTTGTGATTGAGCAGTGAGCTCTAGGCGGTTGGCCTTTCTGCATGTGCAGACCCCATTTGTATACACATACTATCTGCAGTAGTATCATCTGATTGTGGGTAAGGTTTCCCACCATGGTTTTTCCCCTTACAGGGTTTCCACGTACAAATCTATGTGTTATGTGTTGTGGATGTTGTTTCTCTTTCTGTTATATGCATTGAGTTTCACCGGTATTAATATTAACTGCTAATCTGTCAACCGGCATTAAGTTTGGTTTATCGGTATTAAGTATCAAGTTTGATTAAGTTATATTTGGGTTGAAATTAATAGACAACTGATGCACCCCCCTCTCAGTTGCCTCTGGGTCCTAACATGCACAACATCCTATTCTAGTTAGCTTCCCAAAGTATGCATAGAGGTTAGAATTCTTAGCATGAAAGTGGCGATTGGTCATCACCAAGAGCTGAATTTGATCCTCAGAGTTGCCAAGTTCTCGATTTTATTGCCTCCAAAGGTGGGAATGCTAAGAGCATCACTGAATCCTCAACATGAATGTTTGAAATGTGTCCCATCGGGCGTTCCAAAAACTGTTGTCACTAAAGTTCACCCACTTGATGAGCAATCCTGGTCACCAACCTTGTGCAACATTGAATCAACCTCCAAGTGTGGGACTTGCAGAAGTGAGGTTGAATCTCCAAAGAAGGTCGGCTTCCTCTTCAATCTGATGCAAGTGTTGGACTAACCCAACACTGAAATATCTATTCTATTGGTCTGACAAGGAAAAGGGAGAAAGAGGGATGCTTGAAAGAAGGGAAAAGGTTCACAACTAGATTGAATATGATCTTCTTGCCTATAACTGGACAAGGAACCAATAAAAATCATCCAAGAATATGCACAACTTCCTATCCTATTTAGCTTCCCAAAGCATGAATGGAGGTTGGAATTCTTCTGAAAATCAAAAGGAGCTACACTTAGCTCACAAATGAAGTTCTAAGAGGGATCAACACAGTCACACATACTTAGAAAACATATAAGAATATATCTTAATAAAGAGATAAAATATATTACACAGATTCTCAAGACTGAACGAAGGCAAGATAGTTAACTTTATTAATGCAAAAGCAATACAACATTTACAGTTGCAAAGGAATAAGAATTCTACAAGAGAAAATAAAGAAGATCCTTTGGAAATTTATAGAAATTGCCTTTATAGTTGAGGCATAACTCAAAATTGAACTAAAGCTGGAAACCCTAACCCTCCTAAGGTTAGGTTGATCAGATCGATAAGATCAAACTAGCATGCAAAATCTCCTCTATAAGTGGTCCATCTCTAAAAGAGGCAAAAAGTATGCAAGAGAAGACATCTCTGCAATAGATGCATCATGGCAGCACGACAAAGGCAAGAAAGTCTTCGAAATGCATTAAAGAGACATGGGGTGGCGTTTGAGATCGGCCTCAAAGTCACTTTTGGAGTGAATGGCAAAAAAATTTGGTGCTAGAAGAAAAAAGGATTTGATTTGGGGCACTGATCGAGCAAAAAACGTCCTCGATCATCGAGTTGACAACCACCCACGTGTAGAGCTTTAAAATTTCAATGGTCACCATGAGTTTGAATACCAATTGTCAATCAAGATATCTTGCGTGCAGATGGACGAGTGATATCTCGCAACATAAGTGCTCAAAATCCCAACTAGAGATTAAAACATGGTCGTCGGATCAGGCCTTTATGAAGATTCAACGACCACAGATGCGCCATGCATCGGGCTGGACCCACTAGGTCAAAGTTTGACAAGAGATAGCCTTTTGACTAGACATTAGAAAACTTACCCCGTTGCATGAAAGTTTGGCCGAAAAGGCCCCACAAAACTGATAGGATCTAACGTGGCATCCAAGTCATCGACTGATGTGGCGAGATGGGCCCACATCCGTCATCATTGTTTCCTCGCAAGCTCTTTGGGGACCCTTAAAATTCACTACGGGATGGTGGTAAACACCTTTGTCTTCTTGTTGTTTACCCCACAAGGCCCTTTGAACTATCACTTTTGCCTCGCGAGGTGGCGGGAACACTACCCGTACCCATGTTTTCTCACCCCATAGGGCATCACTGCATCCATAAAAATCCTCACGGGATAGCAAGGGACAACTTCCTCTTCATTGTTTTTAATACCGTGAGGCCCCCTTGGCACATTTAAATTGCTTGCGAGATGGTGGGGAAGCCACCCGCCTAACTTGTTGCTTACCCCGCAAGGCATCTTTCTTCTATTGTTTTCCTTCGCGGGGTGGCAGGGAGAGACTGAGTCTCATCTCCCACTATCCCATGCCATTCTTTTCCTTTTCTTGCATGGCCAAACTGCATCCATGAAAACTCACTGCGGTATGGCGAGGAAGCCCATCATGCCTTGTTGCTCTTACCCTGCAAGCTACCCTTAGGCACAATGAAATGCCTGCGGGGTGGCAGGGTAGACCTCGTTTTCGCTAAGAGAATGCCTTTTGGCAAGACCCAAAAGCATTGTGTTGCTGATAGAAGTTAGGTCGAAAAGAAACCTCCAACCGGTGGAAAGAAAAGGGGAAACCGGCCCGCCAACATCAGAAAACCCTTAAGACGGTGGAACTTAAGTGATCTAACCGCTGTGACCAGTCAACTTGAAAATAAAAAAAATGGAGCCCAAAAGAAGAGATCCCTTTTGCAAGTTGCTTATACAGTGTGCATAACACGTAGGTTATGCAAAAAACTTTGAATCTCTCAGATTGGTTATAACCATGGCCAAGGTTGACATAAAAAGGTCAACAATACCCTTACACAAGTTAACAAATTTTGTGCTTAATTTGAATCCTAGTTATTTATTACAGGAATTCAATTTGTTATGCATTTATAAAATTGAGCTAATTCAATCAAACAACTATAGTTTTAACTTGAATAAAGTAAATGGATGAATTGAAAGTCAATATTTGTTCTTAGGGATGTGTACAAATAGAATAAGGTTGTTTGTTGGTTTCTTCTAGTACCACTTGTACACTAGTCATTACACTAAGGACAAACCTTCCAAAATGGGCCCAAAATAAACTAGTAAATTTTATGGTATATAATTTTCACCATTACAAATGACATAATGTAACTCCTCAATCGTAAATATAAGTGTCATAGAACAATTATGAATCAAATGTCAAAACTAACTTTTTAGAAACACATACAAATAAGTATCACATTATTTTCCAAGTTTTACAAATTATCACTTATACGCTAGTCATTAGTAATAATGTGATATTTCCATAATCCATTATATAAATTGTAAGGCTTTTTTGAAACAATTGTGCATAGTTTTTTTGGATCAATATTTTGATTCACATTTTGTGAAAGTAAAGCAAAATTGTGAGCTTATACACTAGTCATTATTAAAGACATAATACGTAAATTGTAAAGATTTTAGAAAAAAACTCATACACAACCTAATCTGGAAACAGTCAAGATTAACTATGTATAGGGTTTTAAATTGTCATTTCAGATTATACTCTATGATCCACCATTAGGGAGAGGATAAAAACAAATAAGGTCATTAAAATAGAGAGAATTGTAATTGTGTTTCATTTTCATCCTCTTATTAGTAATAGATCATAAAATATGATCCAAAAATTTGATAAAATTTATACATAATTATCTAAAAAAAAAAGCCTTTACAATTATAAAAAGTAAAAATCCAAATATAAATCTAGGGGAAGAGCACCAATAGCTAACATAGTTCCAATACCCACACACTTATTGCCATATTGACCCCACAATAGCCGTCATAGTGAAAACACCATTAATAAATTTGTTTTGTACCAATAGCCGATCATTTTTTGTAATATTTTGTTCATAATTGGCCCATTTGTGCACCACTATTGGAACATTTGTGCAAAACTATTGGGACATTTGTGCAAAACTATTGGGACATTTGTCCACAAGTACTGGCGATTTTGAGTGGAGGGTTACTGGAACATCTTTAGTTAGGTATCAGGGGACACTTTGAAATGTTTATTTTTTGACCTTTGTGTGCATAACTGATTCCACAACGTGCATCGTTACTACCCAGAAGCCAGATCAATAGGTATAAGCAGTTAAGTCGTATACGAAAACAACTAAAAAAAATCAAAATCCAATGTACCGTTTAAGATCTGTGGGTGCGCAAAGTTAGCTATGACGACTAGTGGTGCTCTTCCCCTAAGACAAATAAAAAAGTTAGAAACGATGCAATTTTCTAATTACAATGCTAATACAATCTCCCTAAAAATTTAAGGCAGGAATGTATGAATACCATCATATTGTTATTAAACTTAACCCCAAAATCTTAGTCGTGAATAAATCCTTACCTTTATTTTTGTCCTTTTAAAACAAAGAAAGTGGTAGAGAATTCTTTCGAAAATGGGTCGAATCATTTCTGCCTTCAAAAGATTTTCGACAAAAAATACGGTTGTACTTTAAGAGTTCATGACAATACTTTTAAAAGTTGTAATGAATACCTATAGCATGTACTTCACCTAGACCTAGACCTAGAGCATGGTAACATTTGAAACGCGTGTCAAACCAAAAGGGTTTACTCTTTTTTAATTGATGGGTAACTTCCAAAATTTTGTAAATATTTCTCCTTTCTTGAAATATATAGGTATACAATTTTGGAATTTAATGAATAAAAAAAAATAATTGCGTAGATATTTGGGAAATCGGGTGGGCATAACAGACGGGTCACAAATCAGACAGAGTTCATGAAAATAAGAAGTAGCTTACAGTTAGAAATTTTCAATTAAAAAATAATGAAAATTATAAGACTAAAAGTATATATATATATATAAAATTGGTTTGTTTTATATATTACAATTAATATATAAGTAGAGTGTTTGTTTTATATATTACAATTAAATTAATATATAAGTAGAGTGTTCTTGTGTGAACATTAATAAATAAAACGTCTTGATTGATCTTGATTATGTTTATTTCAAGGGTATGTACTTGATTTGCAGTTTTATCATTCCTTGTCTTATGTTAATTTTTACAATGCATATTTAAACTAGGTTCACATCCACGACTACCTATTTGACCCCTAAATTTCTAACATCAAATTTATTTATGGATCCAAAGTAAGCCCTATTCAACTAGTTCTTACTTGTCAAATTGAATGCAAAATATTCAAATTTGTATATTTCAATGTTGTATAAAAGAGCAAATCCTAATTCATTTGTATTACCTAGGATCTAAGATTGAGCATGCATCCAACACATATAAAAAAACATTACCTAATAGAATTGCACTTAGCATTAGTATCTACATCAATAATAACATACATTGACATGAATATACTAGGGATTTGCTTCATTGCTTGAAGTGGCTTTGATCATGTCAAACAAGTTGAATCAATCCACGAGTTTCACTAAGGCAAGAATTTGGGAATTAGGCATCCTATATGTCAAGTGCAACAAACTTTGTTAATGTCTATTGATACCACCATGCTCAAATATCCAAAGTGAATTTTTTTTTTTTTAAATGACAACAGATTCAAATTCATAGAGAAAGGTCATTTACATAAAAAAAAAAGTTTCAATGTTAAAGTTATGGGGATCAATTTTGTAACTATAGAATCAACCTAGAATATAAAATAGTATAATTGGGATTGTATTACATAAGAATAATTTCTAGGCACACAAATGAAACATAGAATAATGTTTGTTACATAATACACTACATCAAACCCTGGAGCTAAGTATCCTAATCCCTTCTTGTAAATTTCATGCATATTTCATAACAAACATGTCTTAGTAGTTATTTTTGTCTCAAGTTGAACATCTAGGTTTAATTAATTATTATTGCACATTTGCTTTAATTCACCCTAAGTAATTGTAGAGGGTGTGGTTTATTATCTTACATAAATTAGTCAATCTAACATTTTTGACGCGCCTAGGGTTTGTTCATACAATTTATCCCTCTATGTTATTGTTTCATAAATGATATTATTATTTGTCATAACTTTTATGCCAAATTTAATTAGGCTTTGGATCCATCCTTATGTTTCACTTATTAAGATTTAAAATTTCATTATTTTTGTGAACAATGAAATTCAAATTACCAAAGGAAACACAACGTATCTAATAATGTTTTAAAATAATAGAGACCTCCAATTGATCACTTTCTCCTTTGAGAAGAAAAATTGCATATGATTATAAATGAAGGTTTGATTAAGACCATATTTCAAGAGTTAGGTGTCTCCCATGTCAAGCACAAAAAACTCTATCAATAACTATTAGCATCAACATGCTCATATACCCAAGGTAAATAAAACTCTAAAAAAATGGGTATATGAGCATGTTGGGTATATGAACAATAGTCTTTCTTAAATAGGCAAGAGCAAAGTATGAGAGAACACTTGATAAGGACGTGTCTCAATAGAATGAAAGGGTAGGTATAATTACCATGATGCAAATATCAATGCATTTAGGAAATATTGAATAATGACAACTCATAACTAAATGACAAATGCGTAAATTGGACTTAAGCATGAGTAAATAATATTTACTCCAGCACCACTCCTTAAGTGTAACTTAGGGAGAAGAATTTTATGCAAATGATGCAATGCTAATATGACAATGCAATATATGGGTCCCGACAACTAGGCCATGTTAGGTACCCATGCAGAACTACTCTCTCACAAACGAAGAAAAGGATAAAACCTCATGGGACAAAAATCCTCTCCAAAAAAGAGAGATGAAAATCATGTACAAGTGAGGAATGAAATGACGTATGGAGGTGTCAACACTAATACCCCTCAAGAACTAAATCCATCATAAAGGTCCAAACAATAGCCTCTCCCATAGGAGCAAAAGAGAGAGACTACGTAGGCCCCCCATAAGGAATAATCTCCTACAATAATGGTAAGTGTTTGAAGACAAAACAAGATCCAATAACATACAAATCACTTATCTCCCCTTACGAAGAAACAAAACCATGTATAGATCATGTAACCTGTGCTTCCTATTCTAGATAGGAATTGGTAGGAAACATAATCCAATTGTATGATAATGTCTTTGAAACTACTCATGTGTCTCATTGTCTATGGAAAATGATGATGCCACAATCAAATCAGGCATATTCCCAATCAATGAATAAAGTGACAAACTAGATATGTGGAAACTGATATAGAACAAATTCTAAAGATGAATATGTTGTGACAATAGGAATGCAATGGTTGTCATCAAGGAGGAAAGAGAATCCCTCAAATGTATCCTCCAATTTGTAGTAGAAGACCAACAAACCAAGTCTCATATTTCATATAAGAATCCATCCTACAACCAAATTTTTAAACTATTGAATATGTCCTCCATTTGAAAGACAATAATGATCTTGTTGATTAGGAATGATGGAAAATTGTCAACCAATGAATCTGGATAAGAAGTCAATGGATGTGAAGGTGGATCAACTATCTCAGAAGAAGAATCAAGAACCTCTGAAGCAACCTCAACCTCATCTAAAGGCTCAAAATACTCCAAAGTCTCAAATTCTCTATCACAATCATGGGGCATCTTCTCTGAACGATGAAGAGGCACATTGTAATCTTAAATAACATCATTTGGAAATGGTTGAGTATCAGGATCTCTATATAACTCCCAAATGTGAGTCCAAAGTGCATGAGGACACTCAAATCAATAATAGACCCCAAAAATTCATTAGGGATATGCATAGCAATGACTTGTAGGACATGCTTTCTCTTGCACTTCCAAGCAAATATATTACTAGGTGTGATAAGTAGAGGAACTAAATTATACAAATATGGCAACAAACGAAGCAACAAAGATTATTAATAAGTCCATCTTACCATTTTTTGTAGTCCACCCTCTTCAAAATAATCAAAATATGATTTACATAGGGGCATAAGGTCGTATACAATATACATGTGTCGATGCATGTCTCATCGGCATGGATTTTGGATGTATGAGATACTTTAGATGAAAATCTCTAAAATATTTAGGTTCTCTCTCTATTTTAATTCATTCATCTACTTAATAATTGGTTGCAACAATTTTAGACCTGCAACATAATCCATCCTTTATATGCATAGTTGCAACAATGATACTTTATATTTCCTTCCTCATGTGTAGTGTTAGGAACCAAGAAGGACAACTGAGAGGGGGGGGTGAATCAGTTGTGAACCAGTTATCAATAATTTATAAATCAAAACAGATTATTACAACTTGAAACTTAGTGCCTATAAACCAAACTTAAATACCGGTAAAACTCATTAACAGTAATAGCAGTACCAGTTTAACTCAATGCATAAAACAGAAAAAGAAGCAATATCCACAACACATGACACATATATATTGACGTGGAAACCCTGTAAGGGGGAAAACCACTATGGAAAACCTTACCCACAATCAGATGATACTACTGCAGATAGTAAGTGTATACAAATGGGGTCTATACATGTAGAAAGGCCAACCGCCTAAAGCTCACTGCTCAATCACAAAATAAGAGTCACATTGACTACAATTGGATGGTTAAATCCAATAACAATGTACCACCTCATAATAGCATCTGCAATGCTGGATTCAGTACCAGTTTAAGCTCTGAACATGAGGGTCAAACACCTTCATAACCTTCCTTCAACCTTCAGATAATGTTTGTGTGATTCACACAAGGATCTGCTTATTTTCGCTCTTCAATAAGATCTTACAATCATATATACAAAACCTAAGACCTATACCTGAGGTCGGCTCACTAAAGAAATTACAATAAAATCAATTACAAATAAGTCTTGATGCGATGCAATATGTCGACTCAATACATTTACCACATTATCCAATCAATAAACCATTTCCAAAACGTGTCATGCTGATTGTAAGGCCTTCCCCAAACCAAGCTTTGATTAACTTAGTTGACCATGTTTGAC